>NW_026656294.1:0-5954 GCF_009828535.3 Hylobates moloch
CTTTTGATGTGCATATACATAAACATCTTAATGCCTTAAAGAGCAGTATTGCTGCCAACGTGTCCCACCTCCAGCCCTAAGACAGTTTTTCCCTATCTCAGTAGATGGAATATACAATCAGGTTTTACACTGAGACATTCCATTGCCCAGGGATGGGCAGGAGACAGATGCCTTCCTCTTGTCTCAACTGCAAAGAGGTGTTCCTTTCTCTCTTACACATCCTCCTCAGCACAGACCCTTTACGGGTGTCAGGCTGGGGGATGGTCAGGTCTTTCCCTTCCTAAAAGGCCATATTTCAGACTTTCACATGGGGAGAAACCTTGGACAATACCTGGCTTTCCTAGGCAGAGGTCCCTGCAGCCTTCCACAGTGTTTTGTGTCCCTGGGTACTTGAGATTAGAGAGTGGTGATGACTCTTAAGGAGCATGCTGCCTTCAAGCATTTGTTTAACAAAGCACTTATTGCACAGCCCTTAATCCATTTAACCCTGAGTTGACGCAGCACATGTTTCAGGGAGCACAGGGTTGGGGGTAAGGTTACAGATTAAAATGGAGTCTCATGTCTACTTTCTATACGGACACATTAACAATCTGGTCTCTCTTCCTTTTCCCCACATTTTCCCCTTTTCTTTTTGACAAAAATGTCATCGTCATCATGGCTCATTCTTGATGGTTGCTGTCTCTTTGGAGCTGTTGGGTACACCTGCAGACGAACAACAGACAGAACAGGCACACAAGGATTAATATGAAATTTATAATCGTAGTACTTCCAATGGTCTTAACCCAAGTGACAGGGTTAAGATTTGTGAGGCCATCAACAACTCCTGAGATTGCCTCAGTTCCTGGCACCAAATTTAAATGGGCTTTTGATGTTTTGAAAATTTGTTCTTTTAATTTGGAAATGTCTAAAGTGAGATTATCTTCTCTTCCCCGTAGAAGGCATCTAACTATGTCCCAGTGATACTCAGACTCATTATAAACTTGGGATGTAATACAAAAATCTGATGTATTCCAGTCACACTGTAACTGGAAACGATGTTCTAAGCTCATGAGCCTGTCTCCCATCCAAATGACAGTTTGTCTAAGATCATTAATTTGGTTTGCCAATTTTTGATCAATACCAGATTGTGAGTTCCACAATTTTGTAGAATTTTTTTGCCAATCATTAACAGAGTTTACTGACTGAACAGAAGAGTGCAATGCAACTCCTGCCACAGCAGCCGTAGCTGTGACTGCAATTAATCCCATAATCACTGTAATTAAAGTAAAAACGAATCTTTTGGATCCATTTAAAATGCCTTTTAATACTTCAGTCAAAATATGAACGCATGGCGAGGCCTCCCACATTCGGTCCATGGACACAGGGATCCAAAAGCCTTCTCTTGCTCTCACCAGCAGAATACAGTGCTGCCGATTAAAAGTCGAATCAATGCAAGTAAAAAATCTACAATTTTCACAGGTTATAGTTTGAGAGTCTGGTTTAATAACTATATTTCCTACAACAAGCATATAAGGGGGCTTTATGCAACTTTGTAAAGGAACCTTTAGACTGGAATTTAGGTCGATAGTATAAAATGGCTTATAATCTCTTGTTTCTAAAGTTTGATTTCCAGATCAAATTCTAAAGCGGTATGAGGCCACAGTAAGCCTCCATAATTGTGGATGTTCAGGACCAGAAACAGGACTTATTATTTTTGGTCTTGGGGTAGAGATTCCTTTTTCTCCCCATTCCCAAGGATAGAAAGACTGTAATTTTTTATGCTTATGTTTGTCTAAGCTTTCTGTTAAGTCGCTATCAACAGCTGGACTCACTTGTACACTTGGACATGACAGAGTTTGTTCTGTGAAATTGTGGTAGAATTGACCTCGAGGTGCCCAATCTATAATAGTTCCGAATTCATTGTTTTGTAATACCACCGCACTATTGGTCACACATTCTTCCCAAACTAAAACTTCTGTATTTTTTGATCCCTTGGGAATTTCCTTGGGGCAAGGTTTCCCTTTAGGTCTAAATTTTAATGATCTTTGGTAAGAAAAGTCTTGTAAATAATTTACCTGTGGCCTGAGAGACATCCTACTTACCATGTGATAAGTGAATCTACTGATGGCACTGACAGTAGGTACTTCTACCAACCAATTTTGGACTGCAGGCATTAAACATCCTGGTGCTCTTCCTAGGCAAGTAGGAGGATAACTATACTCAGTGGAAATATTTATCATCATCCCTTCTTCCTCAGGTTTGGCAGGGCAATGATCACCTGTGGGGCCAGGTACCCATACACTATCATTAACATATACTTCAGTAGGATTATCCATCCATGTGACTGGTGTTTCCATCTCCGTGGAGGTGCTTTTCTTTGCATCTCCAATGGGTTCATTGTAGAACTTCAAATATCTAGTGGGTATCCAAACAGGAAGCTGATTTTCTCCTGATGAAACACAAGCAAAACCTCTCCCCCACATCACCACCTTCCCTATTTCCCATGTCTTATTTTTATTATCTTTCCACCAAATCAGTTTTCCTTCATGTGGGCTGTTCTTTTTACCAGTAAGATGTTGTACTGCAGAAGTAGTAGTCTGGTTTCTATGAATGTTTAAAAAATTTAAAGTATAGATTGCTAGATTAAGTTGCATCTGAGGAGTCGTACACTGCTTAGTGTCTCCCTCTTCTTTTTGTTTAACTGAGTTTTCAGTGTTCTATTAGTTCTTTCAACTATGGCCTGTCCTTGGGAATTATAGGGAATTCCTGTTGTATGTGAAATTTTCCACCGATTTAAGAATTTTTGGAAAGCTTTACTACAATATCCTAGTCCATTGTCAGTTTTAATTTTTTCCGGAACTCCCATTACAGCAAAACAAGATAATAGATGTTTTTTAACATAGGAAGCACTTTCTTGATTATCCGGCCCTAAACAATGTAAAATATTAGTACTTTGATACACTTCTGAGGCTGTGCCTACACCGACAAGTCCTGTAACAGCCTTTTGTTTAGGCCAATTTTTTGGCCACTGATTTAAAGCAATGATAGAGACATCTGCTCCAGTGTCTACTAACCCTTCAAACTGTTTTCCTTGAATAATGGCCTTATGCACAGGTCTGTTCTCTGAGATCCGACTTGCCCAATATGCAGCCTTTCCTGTTCGATCAGTGCTTCCAAACCCTCCTGTTTTATTATCTCACTATTTTCAACCTTAATATAAGGCAGGAGTAATAATTGAGCAATCCTATCTCCTGGACTGGCACTCCAAGGAATTGAAGAGCTAATAACCAATTGAATTTCACCTTTATAGTCTGAATCAACCACACCAGTATGAATTTGAACTCCCTTTAGATTTAGGCTTAATCTTCCTAAAATTAGTCCTACAGTCCCCTCAGGCAGTGGGCCATATACAGTGGGGATTTTCTGTGAGGGTTCCCCTGGAAGCAGAGAAACTGCTTTTATAGTACATAAATCTACTGCTGCACTGCCACTTGTGGTTGGGTACAATTGTTGTATTGTGGTAACTCCCTGAGGTACTTGGGAAAGTGGGGATTGAAGTCCCTGAAAACCCTGAGGAACAAAGGGCTGAATTGGGAATGCTCCAGTTTGTTGCGGGGCCTGAGGCTGGCCCCTTTGCTGGTTTCCCCACAATGGTTGCCCATTTCTATCAAATTTAGAATGACACTGACTAGCCCAATGTTTTCCTTTTTTACATCTTGGACATAAGTCAGGTGGCTCTTTACCTGTTGTCATAGTAGCTTGAATAGTTATATTTTGTTTATTTGAGACTGGGCAATTCTTTTTTAGATGACCAATTTGACCACAATTATAACATTTCCCTCCAAATGTTCTAACTTGTCTTCCTAAAGCAACTCCCATAATTGCTTGAGTCATAAGCATAGCTTTATGCATATCTCCTCCAATTCCATCACAGGCTTTTACATATTCTGAGATTACATCTGATCCTACGGGAACCTTTCCTTTTAATGGCTTAATGGCTGATTGACACTCAAGATTGGTGTTTTCATATGCCATCAACTCCACTATGACCTTATGGGCATTTTCATCGGCAATTGACTTTTGAGCAACATCTTGGAGCCTTGCCACAAAGTCAGGGTAGGGCTCTTTCAAGCCTTGTATTATTGTATTAAATGAGGGGCAGGCGGCTCCTGGGTCTTGGATTTTTTCCCAGGCTCTAAGGCAGGTAGCTCAAACTTGCTCAATGGCCTCATTTTGCATTAATGCTTGTTGACTAATAGTGCTCCAATTTTGACCTGTTCCTAATAGTTGATCTATGCATCTATGTTAGGAACCTGCATCTATGTTAACTGGAGGATTGGCAGCCCTATTTCTTTGGACCTGTTCTTGTGTCCCATCAATCCACCAAGTCATAAATTGTAAAAATTGAGAGGGTGAGAGAGACAATTTTGCCAGACTGTCCCAATCATAAGGAATGAGTATATGTCCATGAGCAATGGAATCTAATAATGTCTTCATATAAGGGGAGTTGGGTTCATACTGTTTTACTCCCTTTTTCATATCTTTTAGCATTTTTATAGAAAAAGACTCGTATCTGGCCTCAACTGTGGGAGTCTCTCCCTCTTGGACCCCTTCTCCAGGTGGTATCAGTTCTAATATTACTGGGAATTGCCACATCTCAATATCTCCTTGCTTTCTTGACTTATCAATAATTTTATGTAATGCACTACCCTGTTGACTAGGTGGCGCTGTAGGATTAAGTCTCATAGTGGGTGGCTGAGGGTATAGCACCCTGCCCTGTGGTGCTGGGAGCATTCCTGGATGTCCATACTGACTTTCTGGGGGTGGCCGATACTGAAGTTCGGCCAGCGGCCAGTATTGATAAGCTACTGGCGGTTGGGTCTTAATTCCTCTAACCTACGTTTGAGGTTGTAATGCTACAGGCACCTGACCTGCTGGAAGTGGACTTGTTCCTCGTGGTTTAGACTCTGATTGCCCCACTAATTCTGGACTTTTTCCTTCTAATTTTAACATTTTAGGATATATCACCTCCTGTAATTGATTATAGTCAACATTTTGCGTTGACTGAGCCATTACCAGCTCTGCTACATATTCACAATGTAAACTTTCCTTTTTTTTTCCAGGATTTTCTCCCTGTCTCTTCTTTACAATCTATTACACAGCTTCCAGGGGCATCAGAAACTGAAACGCTATCTTCTTCTGTTTGAAATTGTTCTAAAGCTGCTTTAATAATGGCCCAATCATTCCATACTGTAAGTGGGATGATTTTACCCTCCCTACCTGCTTGTTTTAGTTCTTTGCCAATTTTTTTTTCCAATCTTTTAGGTCTAAAGTTCCTTGTTCTGGAAACCATGGGCAAAATTGTTCTATTGTTCTAAATAGCTTGATTAGATTTTTTGTAGATACTCTAACTCCCCCATTTTTTAAAAGAATTTTAATAAAGCTGAGATAAGAGGCATATTTACTTTTAGTTTTACTTTTAGTTTGCCCCATTGTTACCCTGGCTTCTTCTGAGTGCACAAGCTTACCGTAAGGCTGACTGTAGACGTACTCGGGATCTCTCATCGACTTGTCCTCAGTGACCGCTCGAGCATACTTTCACCCTAGAGAAAAGCACCCACGTTGGGCACCAGATGAAGGGGAGGGTTGCCCCTCCACACCTGTGGGTGTTTCTCATTAGGTGGGATGAGAGACTTGGAAAAGAAAGAGACACAGAGACAAAGTATAGAGAAAGAAAAAGGGGCCCAGGGGACCAGCGTTCAGCATGCAGAGGATCCACGCTGGCATCAGCCTCGGAGTTCCCTAAGTATTTATTGATCATTATCGGGCATGGCAGGATAATAGGATAGTAGTGGAGAGAAGGTCAAAAGGTAAACACGTGAACAAATGTTTCTGCATCATAAACAAGGTAAAGAAAAAAGTGCTGCACTTTTGATGTGCATATACATAAACATCTTAATGCCTTAAAGAGCAGT
>NW_026656295.1:0-5952 GCF_009828535.3 Hylobates moloch
TATATAGTTATTTAATGTTATATTTTAATAATACAATGTTATATAATTAATGTTTTATAAAATTATTTAATATTACAAATAGTAATTAAAACAATGATTACATAAATATATGAACAAACATTACACATTTATAATAATTTATAAATTTGTATGTAAAAAATCTTATATATCAATAAATATACATGTGCGCATATTTATATGTTTGTGTAGTCACAACAAAGCTCCAAATCAGGTTCCCTCTGGGATGTGAGAGGGAGATGAGTTGCCTGGGGCCTGGGGAAGGCTTAGGTGTGAGTGGGAACTGCTGTCTGTTGGGCCGGGCTGATGCTTGTGCCAGCCGGGCCCCAGCCTGCTCATGGCACCTCCATGGATGCAGTGCGGTGGCCCCTGTGACCCTTAGTTCCCAGCTAGGGAAGGAGCGCAGGGCTACCAGGCACACTAGGATTTCTTTGTTACAACTGAATTCAGAGGCAAATCCAGCTGGGGTGGGGGTGGGGGGCTGGGTCAGCATCTTTCTAAGTTCTTCCTCACTTGCTCATGGATGTGGAAAGTTCTGGAAGCTCTGCCTTTCCCCTTTGAGACAGGATTGTGTTCACGCTGGGTGTTGTTATAGGAGAGATAGCACAGTTCATCAGAGAAGTTTGCCTTTTTTTAAAGCATGAAATTTTAATACATCTCTCTCTACAACTGAAAGAATAGTATACAAAAATTCAGAAGCAGAGACTGTTTAAACATGTTTGGCATACTTTTCCTAATTGTTGTAGTAAAACGCTAAAGCTTAGACTGCCAAATATACTATTATTTTTAAGTGCACATAGAAAATTGACCAAAATTAGCCATATACCGACTCACAAAGCAAGTTTTAACAAATCTTAAAAAATTAAAATTCCACAGAGTGTATTCCTTGGCTGCAATGGAAGTAAGCTAGAAATCAGTGATAAAAAGATAACTAGAAAATTCCCATGTTAAAAAAGAAGCAGTATTCTTCTAAATAGAAGAAAAGTGAAAGAAAAAGTTACAATGGAAATTAGGAAATATTTGCAGCTGAATGGAAGTGAAATCATGGCATATCAAAATTTATGGGATTCAGTTAAAACCTTGAAGAGAAGGAAATATTTACTGTTAAATACAGGCATGAGAAAAGATGAAATGCCAAAAGTCAAGAATCTCAACATGCACCTCCAGAAGTTAGGGGAAGAAAGCATACTGATCTCAAATAAAGTAGAATAAAATATTAAAGAACAGAAATTAATAAAGTGGAAAGCAAATATAGAGCAAGGAAAAATCAAACCAAAGTTCAAAACCAAACATTGCTCTTTGAAAGTACTAATAAAACTTATAATTCCTTGGAAGGACTAATCATAAAAAAAAAGAAAAGGCACAAGATGTCAATATCAGGAATGAAAAAGGGGATATAACTACACATCTGCCAGGCATTAAAAAGAAAATAAGTGGAAGTTGTAAAACAAACAAACAAAAAAAACCTTTGGCCAATATATTTAAATATTTAGATGAAAAGAGTGAATTTCTAATTAAACACAAAAAGAAATAGGCAATTTGAAATATTCTATGCATTTTCAAGGAATTAAATCCATAGTCAAAAACATTTCCTCAAAGAAAACTCCAGGCCCAGATAGCAACACTGGTAAGTTCTTGTGAACATTACAGGAAGAAAAAATGACAGTCACACTGAAACTGGAGAAGTTTGCCTTTCATGTGTGGAATTACTTCAGAAACATATGTCTTTTCTGTAGTGTTTAAATAATGTTCCCCCAAAATTGATGTCCACCTGGAACCTTAGACTGTAACCTTATTTGGAAAGAGGGTCTTTGCAGATACAATTAGGGTAAGGATGGAGATGAGATCATACCAGGTGGGGGTGGGTTTACGTTATAAGAGACAGAAAGAGGAGGCCTGTGAAGATGGATGCAGAGGTTGGAGATTCCCCAGGAGATTCTCCAAGCCAGAGAACACCAAGGATTGCTGTCGACACCAGAAGCTGGAGAGAGGCATGGGATGGTTTCTTCCTCAGAGCCTCCGGGAGGAACCAAGCCTGCCAACACCTTGATTATAGACTTCTGCCTTCCTGAACTGTGAGATCATAAATCTCTGTTTTATGCCAACCAATTTGTGTGAATGTGCTTAACTATGTGCCTGCCACTGTTCTAAGCCCTTTACAAATGTTGACTCACATAAGCCTTGTAGCCAGTCTATGAAGTTGGCATTATTATTGTCTCTACTTATCAATGAGGAAACTGAGGCAGAGAGCTATGAGAGTGCACAGATGGTCTACAGCAGGTGAAGCCTGCCTCAACTCCAGGCTACCTGACTCCTGAATCCAGCTGCTGTGTGGGTGCTGTGATTGAATGTGGGGTGCTTGGGTGCCATGGCAACCAGCTGTGAGCTGTCGTTAGCAGGATCAGATGTGAACGGTGTGGGATGTTTGCTAGCATCAGTCTCTTGGATGTGAAACATGATGTTTCCACCTAGAGATAGTGACAGAAGGGGACTTCTAGTTTTATTTTGCAAAATTTGAATTTGCTGCAGTTTTCATTCATTTAGGGAAAGCTGGGCTGATGTGAGTCTGGGCATCTGTGAACATGGGCAGGGCTGAGCAGTCAGATGGAGTTGAGATTCCCGGAGGCCAGATGATCGTGACTCACTATAGCAGGTCCCTTCTGCTGGAAGGGAAATTTGTACACTCATGGGTCTACCTTTCCATCCAGTTTGAGCCGTCCTGGCCCCATGGTGGTAACTGTGACTAGAAGGAATGAGGAAGGGTGGGGTTATCTCACGGTATCCCTCTTCCCGTGTGGCATCCCAGGTCTAGCTTACACTTAGCAAATACCTAATACTTGGTGTGGATAGGGAGCCTAACACTATGTCTCCTAACCACAATCAGTGTGCCATGACCAAATCAACCATGGCCCCGAAAAGATTGGTAGGAAATACATGGAACAAATATGGACTGGTCCCACTTCTAATCACCGGTTTCCTGCTGCGTCCCACTCAGTTGCTGAAGTCACTGCCCCTTCACAGTGTGACAATTTGAACAGCATGAATAGAAGCTCCTGCTTTATTTTTCCATACAAGAATTTACACCAATCTTCCACAGAATGGCCCACAAAAGAAAGTAACCCTACCATTGGAAGTTTCCCCCGCAAATGTGCTTTCCTAAAGTCATTCAAATGAGAAGCTTCTTTTTGGAAGAAAGCTATGAAGCCTTACATTTTCAAGAAGTGGACTTTGGCGTCACTGCTCTCTGCCCACGCAGATGCCAGAGGTGTGCTGGGATTCTTGGCTGCACGTTCACAGGCCTGCGTAGTGGGGTTGTCAAAAGACAGTGCTCATAAATGCCCCACTGGCGTTCCTCTCAACAAGAGACAGTCTGCTGATGAGCAAACCAGCCTGCCAGGATGTACCTGTCACAAGCCCGAGAAGACTTGGAGCTTTCAGCAGAGGACTTTGCCTGGTAGGGCTTTGGTTAAGTGGCAGCAGGAAGAATTCTCCATTGTGTTCTCTGCAGATGGCTGGATTGAGGCCTTTCTTCCCTTCTCCCTTTACGCCCCTCTCCCTCCCTTGCATCCTCTTCTTACGCGGTTGTCAGTAAATCTCAAGGGGTTGGTTTAGTACCTCACAGAGAAGATTCACTATTTGTAGACTCTCGTGTGGCCCCTTCAAATGCTTGTATAACCCAAGGCTTTCTCTAAAGGCTCACTGGCAATTGCTGCTTGCTCAGGAACTTTAAGGTGCGTTTTGTGACACCTGGACCCTATATCTTGATCTCATCTCCAAAAACTGCAGTCCCTGCTTCTCACCCTTTAGCACGTGGAGGATCCCCTCAGGGAGCTTGTTAAAACATGGAAGACTCTGACTCAGCAGGTCTGGGGTGGTGTCTGGGAATGCACACGCATGACAAACTCCCAGGTGATGCTGAGGCAGGTGGCTCCTCCTTACCCAACCTTTCACACACACAGCCCCCAACAGTCCTGACTGTTGATGTTTTGGACCACTTTGTCCAGGCTACTGGGATTGCCTTCTTTAGATTTCCATCTAAATAATTTAAATAAAGAATGCAGGCGGGGCATGGTGGCTCACACCTGTAATCCCAGCATTTTGCCCTAAAAATGCAAAAAATCAGCCCGGCATGGTGGCACACACCCGTAGTCCCAGCTACTTGGGAGGCTGAGGTGGGAGGATTGTTTGAGCCTGGGAGGTTGAGTCTGTAGTGAACCGGGATCATGCCGCTGCACCCCAGCCTACAGGGGGTGGGGGGAAGAATGCAATTCCTTCCCATCATCTTTTTCTTTTTAAATGAAGACAATTGATTCATCAAGCAAAGGGAAACAGTGGCTTGACAATATAAAACTGCATGTGTTCATTTGTATTTGACTGCCAAGTACATTTTATACCATGTAGCTAGAGCCATGTGGGGTGGTTCAATTTCAGATAACTCATGGAGGGCAAGGAATTAAAGGTGAGAAAGTGTCCCAGTGTTTGCTTTCTTTTGAATGTTCCCTATTTTCACCTGGGCTATCAAATCTATATTTTTTTAAAAAACCAATGCTTGGCATCTGCTTTGCCGATGTCTGCTCTGATGACTTCTGCGGTTTCCCCCAAATAAGTGAAGTCAACGAAGAAGCAGCATCCACAAGTCTCTGTCCTGTCCCACAGCTCTTGCTCGTGTATGATCTAGAGTTTGCTTTGAGGGCACGGGTCTTAGTCTTGGGCGTGTGTCAACAGCAAAGTTTGGCTCTTCCTCCTTTCTGTCCTCCCTGAGCCCTGCTCCAGGGTCGGCAGCGTGCTCTGCATGTAAGAGTTCGGCTCCATTTTCAGCTTAACTGCTGTTTCTAAAAATGCATAATGCTGGATCATGAAACTGTAGTCTTTCAGGCTATAGACTTTAAAAAGTTTCAAAGCCATGCTGTACAGGTGAACATCTAAGGGAGATTACAGCACCTCGACTCTGAGTGTAGGAGGAGCAGCCAATGAACTACACAACCAACCAGAGAGAAGTGGATTAACTCAATTAGGTTAATCAGCACCCATCTTGCTCGTCCTTGTCCATGCTGAGGGCATTGTGAGTATTTCAAGGGATTTTTACACCAAGTTGGCCAATGATGTTACAGCTAGAACCACCTGGGGTGGTCCAGTTCCCCATAGTTCAGAGTGAAAAAGAAGAAAGCATCTTAGTCCTTTTATTCTTTGATCAAGCTGTGATCAACACACCAAGGAGGTAGCAGGATGGACATCAAATCCGCCTGAGTAGTTTTCGAAGAAAGCTCCCTCTGGTCACTTATCCCTAGTTTTTGCTTTTATTTATTTCTTTGAATAAAACATTTTTGCCAGGTGCAGTGGCTCAGGAGGCTGAGGTGAGAGGATGGCTTGAGCCCAAGAATTTGAGGCTGCAGTGAGCTATGATGGCACCACTGCACTCCAGCCTGAGTGACACAGCGAGACCTTGTCTCTAAAAATAAATACATAAATACATTTAAACATTTTTAAGTATTTAAAAAATTTAATTGACACATAATTATACATCTTTATAGGGTATATAGTGATGTCATAATATATGTGATATATAGTGATATGATCAGGGTAATTAGTATATCCGTCATCACAAACATTTGTCACTTTTTTTGTGTTTGGAACATTGAATATCCTCCTCCTAGAAATATGTAAAATTCATTTATGGTTTGTAAACCAGTTTAACAAAAAGGAAAGCTTCAAGTGAATGCTTTTTCACTTCAGAGGATGGCATATTAAATGTGATTTGGAATATTATTGACTCACAAATGTGATGTTCAGGAAAAATGCATAATAATACAAGTGCTCCTGAATGTAAGACGGACAGGAAAGAGAAAAAATTGTCATGATGATGAACAACATAAACCTATGTGTAGGAAAAGGTCTGGACTAAAATAGAAAGGTCGGTAGCAATTAAATTTAAGT
>NW_026656296.1:0-5951 GCF_009828535.3 Hylobates moloch
GGCAGAGGCGCTCCTCACCTCCCAGACAATGGGTGGCCGGGCAGAGGCGCTCCTCACCTCCCAGAAGATGGGTGGCCGGGCAGAGGCGCTCCTCACCTCCCAGACGGTGGGTGGTCGGGCAGAGGCGCTCCTCACTTCCCAGACGGTGGGTGGTCGGGCAGAGGCATAGAGTGCCACGGTGTTATCTATCTCACTGCAGCCGTAGCTCCCAGGCCCAAATGATCCTCCTGTCTCAGCCTCCCAAGTACTCAGGACTATAGGCATATGCCACCAAACCCTACTATTAAACAAATTTTATTTTTGAGAGAAGGTCTCACTTTGTCCCCTAGGCTGGAGTGCTGTGGTGCAAACATGTCTCACTGCAACCTTGATCTCCCAGGCTGAAGCTATCCTCTCACCTCAGCCTCCTGAGTAGCTGGGACTACAGGCCCGCACCACCATGCCCAGCTCAATTTTGATTAATTTTTTTTTTTTTTTTTTTTTTTAGAGACAAGGTTTTCCCATGTTGCCCAGCCTAGTCTTGAACTTCTGCACTTAAGCGATCCTCCTGCGTCAGCCTACCAAAGTGCTGGGATTACAGGTGTGAGCCACTGTGCCCGGCCTACAGATAATTTCTTTTTTTTAATTTTTTGAGATGGAGTCTGTCTATGTCACCCAGGCTGGAGTCCAGTGGCGCCATTTCAGGTCATTACAACGTCCGCCTCCCGGGGTCAAGCGATTCTTCTCCCTCAGCCTCCTGAGTAGCTAGGATTACAGGCGCATACCACCATGCCCAGCTAAATTTTTTTTTTTGAGATGGAGTTTTGCTCTTGTTGCCCAGGCTTGAGTGCAGTGGCGTGATCTCGGCTCACTGCAACCTCTGCCTCCTAGATTCAAGTGATTCTCCTGCCTCAGCCTCCACAGTAGCTGGGATTACAGGCATGCACCACCACGCCTGGCTAATTTTTCTATTTTTAGTAGGGATGGTGTTTCACCATGTTGGCCCCGCTGATTTCGAACTCCTGACTTAAGGTGATCCACCCGCCTTGGCCTTCCAAAGTGCTGGGATTACAGGCATGCACCACCACGCCTGGCTAATTTTTGTATTTTTAGTAGGGATGGTGTTTCACCATGTTGGCCCCACTGATTTCGAACTCCTGACTTAAGGTGATCCACCCGCCTTGGCCTTCCAAAGTGCTGAGATTACAGGCGTGAGCCACTGCACCCGGCACTTCTTTTTTCTTTTTTTTTTTTTTTTGAGACAGGGTCTCACTCTGTCACCCAGACTGCAGTGCAGTGGGGTGATCTTGGCTCACTGCAACCTCCACCTCCCAGTCTCAGTTGATCCTCCTACCCCAGCCTCCTGAGTAGCTGAGACTACAGGCATGCCACTACACCCCACTAACTGTTGTATTTCTTGCAGATACGGGTTTTCGCTATGTTGCCTACGGTGCTCTTGAACTCCTGGGCTCAAGCGATTCTCACCTTGGCCTCCCAAAGTGCTGGGATTATAGGAATGAGCCACTGTGCCCGGCCTGGGCCTCTTAAAAAAGTGAGATTTGAGCAATGAGTTGAATTAGATGTAAGTTAGCAACAGGTATCTAGGGGAAAAGTACGCCAGGTAGAGAGAATATCTTGAGCAAGGGTCTCAAGGTGGGAGTGTTCTAATAGTAAGGAGGCCAGTGGCAAGAGGGAGTGAGAGGAGAGAGGAGCAGAAGAGGTCAGGTAGTTAGCAGATCTAGTAGTTAATCTTCTAGGGCCTTTCTGGCCTTCACTCTGAGTCAACTAGTCTTGTAGGTTTTTAAGCAGTGTCATAATGTGATTACTTTTTTAAAAAATCAGCTCTTCTGAGTTTTTTTTTTTTTTTTTTTTTGAGACGGAGTCTTGCTCTGTCGCCCAGGCTGGAGTGCAGTGGCGCGATCTCAGCTCACTGCAAGCTCCGCCTCCCGGGTTCACGCCATTCTCCTGCCTCAGCCTCTCCGAGTAGCTGGGACTACAGGCGCCCGCCACCACGCCCGGCTAATTTTTTGTATTTTTTAGTAGAGACGGGGTTTCACCGTGGTCTCGATCTCCTGACCTCGTGATCCGCCCGCCTTGGCCTCCCAAAGTGCTGGGATTACAAGCGTGAGCCACCGCGCCCAGCCAGTTTTTTTTTTTTTTTAAACACCCTTTCAACCCAGTTTTTTCTGACTCTGGGAAGAACCAGGAAGAGACGGCCCTGAAGTATTCTTTTTTTTTTTAGATGGAGTTTTGCTTTTGTTGCCCAGGCTGGAGTGCAATGGTGCAATCTCAGCTCACCACAACCTCCGCCTCGCGGATTCAAGCGATTCTCCTTCCTCAGCCTCCCGAGTAGCTGGGATTACAGGTGCCCGCCACCATGCCTGGCTAATTTTGTATTTTTCTTTTTTTAGGCGGAGTCTCTCTCTGTCGCCCAGGCTGGAGTGCAGTGGCACAATCTCAGCTCACTGCAAGCTCCACCTCCTGGGTTCACGCCATTCTCCCGCCTCAGCCTCCAGAGTAGCTGGGACTACAGGCACCTGCCACCACGCCTGGCTAATTTTGTTTTTGTATTTTTAGTAGCCTGGCTAATTTTGTTTTTGTATTTTTAGTAGAGACGGGGTTTCATCGTGTTAGCCAGGATGGTCTCGATCTCCTGACCTTGTGATCCGCCCGCCTCGGCCTCCCAAAGTGCTGGGATTACAGGTGTGAGCCACCGCGCCTGGCCTAATTTTGTATTTTTTTAGTAGAGATGAGGATTCTCCATGTCGGTCAGACTGGTCTCGAACTCCCAGCCTCAGTTGATCTGCTCACCTTGGCCTCATAAAATGCTGAGGTTACAGGTGTGAGCCACCGTGCCTGGCCTGAAGTATTATTTTCAAACAATAAAATATACCAATTTTGAAAACAATTTGACACATTGTGACAATGTACTTTTTTGCGGGGCCTTTTTTTGTGTTTTTTTTTTTTTTTTTTTTTTTAAGATGGTGTCTCACTCTATTGCCCAGGCTGGAGTGCAGTGACATTATCTCGGCTCACTGCAGTCTCCACCTCCCGGGTTCAAGCGATTTTTGTGCCTTAGCTTTTTGAGTAACCGAGATTATAGATGCGTGCCACCATGTCTGGCTAATTATTATATTTTTAGTAGAGACGGAGTTTCACCATGTTGTCCAGGCAGGTCTCGAACTCCTGACCTTAGGTGATCCACCACCTTGGCCGCCCAAAGTGCTGGGATTACAGGCACAGTCGTGAGCCACCGTGCCCAGTTTGACAATGTACTTTTGATAACTGATGGTTACAATCTTGTTCCCATTGTTGCAATCAAAATACAGAACATTTTTGTCAGCCAAAAAGCCCTTGTGCCCCTTTGTAGTTAATCCTCAGCCCCAATTTTTTAGTCTTTTTTTTTTTTTTTTTTTTTTTTTTAGGTGCGGTCTTGCTCTGTTGCCTAGGCTGGAGTACAGTGGTATGAGTATGGCTCAATGCAGCCTCGACCTGAGCTGAAGCGGTCCTCCCATCTCAGCCTTCCAAGTAGCTGGAACTACACAGGTATGCACCATTGCACCTGGCTAATTTATTTTTTTATTTTTATCTTTTGGTAGAGATGGGGTCTCCCTATGTTGCCCAGGCTGGTTAGGAGCTCCTGGCTCAAGCTATACTCCTATCTCAGCCTTCCAAAGTACTAAGATTAGGCCAGGCGCAGTGGCTCACACCTGTAATCCCGGCACTTTGGGAGGCCGAGGGGGGTGGATCACTTGAGGTCAGGAACTTGAGAGCAGCCTGGCCAACATGGTGAAACCCCGTCCGTACTAAAAATATAAAATATTAGCTAGTTGTCGTGGTGCGCACCTGTAGTCCCAGCTACTTGGGAGGCTGAGGCAGGAGAATCACTTGAACCCGGGAGGTGGAGATTGCAGTGAGATGAGATAGCGCTACTGCACACTAGCCTGGGCGACAGAGCAAGATTCCATCTCAAAAAAAAAAAAAAAAAAAAAAATTTATAGGCATGAGCCACCTCGCCTGCCCCCTCCCCCACCTTTTTTTTGAGACAGGGTCTTCCTATGTCACCCAGGCTAGAGTGCTGTGTTCAACCTCCGCCTCCTCCCGGGCTTGAGCAATTCTCCCACCTCAGCCTCCCGAGTAGCTGGGACCACAGGCGCATGCCAGCATGCCCAACTAATTTCTGTATTTTGTAGTCGTGGTTTTGCCATGTTGCCCAGGGTGGTCTTGAACTCCTGAGCTCTAGCCGTTTGCCTGCCTCAGCCTCCCAAAGTGCTGGGATTACAGATGTAAGCCACCTCGCCTGACCCTTTTTTTAATTTTCTTTTTTTTTTTGTTTTGAGATGGAGTTTTGCTCTTGTTGCCCAGGCTGTTGGAGTGCAATGGCACGATCTCGGCTCAGTGCAACTTCTGCCTCCTGGATTCAAGAGATTCTGCTGCCTCAGCCTCCCTAGTAGCTGGGATTACAGGCACGCACCACCACGCCCATCTAATTTTGTATTTTTAGTAGAGATGGGATTTCTCCGTGGTGGTTAGGTTGGTCTTGAACTCCCGACCTCAGGTGATCTGCCTGCCTCGGCCTCCCAAAGTGCTGGGATTACAGGCATGAGCCACTGTGCCTGGCCTAGCCTGATCATTTTTTTTGTTTTTGTTTTTGTTTTTTTAAATGGGCAACTAGAATAGGCTCAGAGATTCCCTGAAATCATTGTTAATTGTCACAATTTAGGGGGTTTCTCCCACCAGGGATGTGGCTAAACATCCTCCAATGCACAGGAGGGGCACCTTTCCCAGTTATCAGTAGTGCCGAGTTTGAAATCCTCTTCAGGACTTCATTCATTGCTTTGGCTTTGTATACCATCTGGAGTTGTGCTCTTCAGTGTGGTAGCCAGAGCCATATACAGTGCTGGGAGTACCCAATACCTATGGGATTTTAAAAATTAATATGATAAGCCAGGCGTAGTGGCTCACGCCTGTAATCCCAGCACTTTGGGAGGCCAAGGCGGGCAGATCACTTGATGTCAGGAGTTTGAGAACAGCCTGGGCAAGATGGTGAAACCCCATCCCTACTAAAAATACAAAAATTAGCCAGGCGTGGTGGCACGTGCCTGTGGTCCCAGCTACTTGGGAGGCTGAGACAGGAGAATTGCTTGAACCCGGGAGGCGGAGGTTCTAGTGAGCCAAGATTGGGCCACTGCACTCTAGCCTGGGCAACGAGCAGGAGTCTCTCAAAAAAAAAAAAATATAATATATTCATTTTTTAATGCTCATTATATGTTGAAATGATCATTTTTGCACATATTGGGTAAAAATACGTTAAAATTGTTTTTGTTTTTTTTCCTAACCACTAGACTATCTGGGGAAAATAAAATTAATACAATTTAATTTCACCTGTTTCAGTTCCCTATGTGGTTTGCATTTGTGGCTCACATTGTATTTCTATTATGTAACACTGATCCAGGTGCTAAAGACTCTTGATATCTCCAGTTTGAAACCTCTCTTCTGTGCTCAAGATTCAGGGATCTGGAGACCTAGTTGACATTTCTTCTTGGTTCTTTTTTTTTTGAGATGGAGTCTCGCTCTGTTGCCGAGGCTGGAGTGCAGTGGCGCGATCTTGGCTCACTGCAAGCTCCGCCTCCCGGATTCAAGCGATTCTTCTGCCTCAGTCTCCCGAGTAGCTAGGACTACAGGCACGTGCCACTACACCTGGCTAATTTTTGTATCTTTAGATACAAAATTTAAAGACGGGATTTCACCATATTGGCCAGGCTGGTCTCGAACTACTGACCTCGGGTTCCGCCCGCCTTGGCCTCCCAACGTGCTGGGTTTACAGGCATGAGCTACTGCACCTGGCTGGTTGTCTTAATACACCTCAAACTTGGTATATCTGAGATAGAGCTCCTGAGAGTCCCCACTCTAAAATCATTTCTCTTTTTTTATTTTTTTTTATTTTTTTTTTTTGAGACGGAGTCTCGCTC
>NW_026656297.1:0-5004 GCF_009828535.3 Hylobates moloch
GGGTTTTTTTTTGGTTTTTTTTTGAGACGGAGTCTTGCTCTGTCACCCAGGCTGGAGTGCAGTGGCGCGATCTCAGCTCACTGCAAGCTCCACCTCCCGGGTTCACGCCATTCTCCTGCCTCAGCCTCCCGAGTAGCTGAGACTACAGGTGCTCGCCACCACGCCCGGCTAATTTTTTTGTATTTTTAGTAGAGATGGGGTTTCACCATGTTAGCCAGGATGGTCTCGATCTCCTGACCTCGTGATCCGCCCACCTTGGCCTCCCAAAGTGCTGGGATTACAGGCGTGAGCCACTGCGCCCAGCCTAGTAATGTGTTTTATATGATATTTTGCCTCTTGCTGGCTTTACTTGCAGTATCCTGAAGGTCTCTCCGTTTTAATACATAGAGCTTTTCCTCATTCATTTTTACAGAAATGTATTTGATCATGTGGGTGTACCATAGTTTATTAACCATTTTAAATAAATGACCTGGCTGGGCACAGTGGCTCACACTTGTAATCCTAGCACTTTGGGAGGCTGAGGCAGGCAGATCACCCGAGGTTAGGAGTTCGAGACCAGCCTGGCCAACATGGCGAAACCTTGTCTCTACTAAAAATAGCAAAATTAGCCGGGCGTGGTGGCACATGCCTGTAACCCCAGCTACTCAGGAAGCTGAGGCACAAGAATCACTTGAACCCAGGAGGCAGAAGTTGCAGCAGGCCAAGATCGTGCCACTGCACTCCAGCCTGGGTGACATAGTGAGACTCCGTCTCCAAATAAATAAATAACTGACTGACCTGTAACAACCAGTTCTATTGGAAAAAGATGAAAGTACTGTATACCAGGAAAAAAAAATTCAAGATGTTCAAAAGATACATGCTATGGTTTGAATGATGGGTGCCCCCTCCAAAATTCATGTTGAAACTTAATCCCCAGTGCGACAGTGTTGAGATTGTGGCCTTTGGGAGATGATTAAGTCATGAGTGGAGTTAGTACCCTTATGAAAAGAGCTTGAGGCAGAAGGGAGCACTTTCTTTTACCCTTGGCCGTGTGAGGAAGTAAGTGTTCTTCTCCGGAGGGTGCAGCAACGAAGTGCCATTTTGGAAGCAGAAGCAGCCCTCGCCAGACACTAGTCTTGCCAGTGTCTTGATCTTGGTCTTCCCTGCCTCCAGAAACATGAGAAATAAATTGTTATTTTTTATAAATTACCTAGTCTGTGGTATTTTGTTACAGTAGCACAAATAGACTAAGACAATATAAATGTATTTTTGCTGGACAGTAAATTTCTTTCTCATCTTTTACGCTTATAAGCTACTTCAGTAAACAACTTTGTGTGTATGCCATTTTATATTTGTGCAGGAATATCTGTATGATATGGGATTACTGGTTCAGAGAGTATATGCAGGTGGAATTTTGGTACCTATTTTCAGATTCCCTCCATAGGAGTTGTGCCATTTTGTATTCCCACTGGCAGTGTTTGAGAATGACTCTTTCCCTGCAACTTCATCGACAGAATGTTTTCAAATTTTACATTTTTGCCAATTTGCTTAATGAGAAATGGCATATGAGTATAGTTTTAATTTTCATTTCTTCTATATATTTAAACATGGTTTATTTTATATTTTTTTTCTATTGGGATGTTGGTCTTTTTCATCTCAGTTTCTAGGAGCTCGGTATCTATCAGGGAGATTAGCAAAGGCTAATCTCTGATGTCAGTTGCAGTTTTTTCATCCCACACTTTGTCACTTTTTAATTCATGGTGTTATCAGTGCTTTCTTCTCCCGTCCTCTTTCTCTCCCCTCATCTTCTCCCCTCTTTTTTCTTTCTCCTCTTGGCTAGCTTCTGCATTTGGGTCATAGTAAGACCTTCCACATTCCAGAATTAAAAAGAAGTCACCCAGTTTTCTTTTGGTTACTTTATGTAGGATTTCACTTTTAAATCTTTGGACCATTGTAAGTTTATCCTGATGCATAGTGTTAGTTGTGTAACCAGTGTAATATTTTTCCAAATAGTTACCCATTGTTCCAGAGTCATTTTATTAAGAAGCCTGTATTTATTTTTCCCCTCTGAATTGAGATGTTACCTTTTGACAGATAATAAGTTCTCACATGTATTTGGGTTATTTCTGGAGATTTCATTCTGTGTTTCACTAGTCTCTGTGTTCATGAACCAGATTGACAGTGCTTTACTTACTGAAGCTTTATATAGTGTACTTTAACATCTAATAGGGTTATCCTCTATCATTGCTTCTCTGTGTTAGAGCTTTTCTTAAAAAAAAAAAAAAAAGATTCTTGTTTATTTTTCTGTATACACTTTAGAATCAATTTATCTAGTCCAAGAAAAAAGCATTTTGGCTTTAGGGACATCCTCTAAATTTAAAGTAGTACACAGTAAGGAATGTTTCCTGCCCGGTAGAGCGAGGCAGGAGAGCTGGATAAGTTTATCTCTTATACACCTTCCCAGCCACTAGTGTGACTCACCACTGGAGGCTAGGCAGTAGTCTTCTCAATTCCCTATCCTGGGAGGCAGGGTTTTAAATTATTCCCTATAGTCCTTATCAGTGGGTTTTTGTTAATAGGAGAAGGTAAGAGAGAGGAATCAAAGGCTTATTTTAACCGATTTCGTTAGTTTTCCTGTCCCTTTGCTCCATGACTAACCACTGTCTGAGTCAAACCTACCTTTTGACAAAATCAGATGGGTTTATTTCTGATGCCAACTCTGGTTGATGGTGGATGCCCAGAGATCTGTGTTGAGAATTCCAATAGCAGGTTATAGGAAAGGGTTTGCTGTGATCCATTAATAGTCTTTGCCATGGCTGAGATTGGAGATAGGTGGGAGACTTGGCAGAAGATGGGATCATTTGCATTTAATATATTTTGAAAATCCTTAACATGTCATTGAATGTTTTCCTATAGCTTTTATAATGACTTCATGATTTGAATATTTAATCAGTAAACATTTGGATTATTTATATTTTTTCCTCTTAAAATGATATGCTGGATTCTTAATCTCTAGGTATAACCGTGATTCTTTAGGTGAGGAATTTCTAATATTAAAAATATAAAAATTTCTAATGTTTTGATAAATAGTGCCAAAATTTCCACAAGTTAATCACTTTCAGACTATTTTTCCTGTTAAAACATCTTACTTTATATTAAATATATTTTAATAAAATTGTCTCTCCATTTCCATTTAGAAAGGGCTCATTGCAGCTCCTTATAGCTCCTAGTCTTATCTACAATGATTGGGTTTCTTTGAACTTTCCATAGTATATTGTTTTATAGTTTTTTTTGTCTTGTGACTGAATCTTGCTCTGTCGCCCAGGCTGGAGTGCAGTGGTGTGATCTCAGCTCACTGCAACCTCTGCTTCCCGGGTTCCAGCGATTCTCCTGCCTCAGCCTCCTGAGTAGCTGCGATTACAGGCACCCGCCACCACGCCCGGCTCATTTTTGTATTATTGGTAGAGACTGGGTTTCACCATGTTGGCCAGGCTGGTCTGGAACTCCTGACCTCAGGTGATCGGCCTGCCTTGGCCTCCCAGAGTGTTGGGATTACAGGCATGAGCCACTGCGCCTGGCCTATTGTTTTATTTCTTAACTATTGTACCTTTTTCTTAATTTTTGTTATCCTGTCAGTGTTCATCTGGTGTTCACCTCACTGGGGACCTGCTGATTGAAATAATAGGGATTGCTTTCAAGTGCTACCCTATTTTCTGCTCACCCTTGTACAGTCAGACAAAGGATAACTAAGGCTTTCATTTTCCATAATTTGTCACTTTTGAAATTCCTTGTATTATGATTTCTGTAGCATTCACTAAACTGAAGTTGTTCCCCTTAGAATGAGCAGAATAAAAAATAATAGCCAAAAGCTCAGGCTCTGGAAGCTGTCTAGGTTCTCATCTCAATACTTGGTTGGGACTAGTTGCTTTTTATTTCAGCACTAATAATAGAAGTAGATTATAGAGCTGTGCTAATTCCTGGTCTTCTGAGACAGTTCCCTGAAACTTTGGTTGACAAAAGCTTATGACTGTAATAGCTATGCTACTTATTTTGGTGATTAGACAGATTGCTTAATATTCCTCCTAGGCTTCAGTTTCTTCATCTCTAACGTGGGGGAAAATAATGGTATCTATATATAGGGTTAAAGATTACTGGAGCTAATAATGCATGTCAAGTGTGTGAAACGATGACCAGCACCTAGTAAGACTTCACAAATTATTAGCAGATCTTTTAAATAATTTTTATTAAATAGTAAAATATGTAGCTTCCTGGCTGTATGGGACAGTCTTTTCTGAATCCGTCTTATTCTTTTCTCTCTTTTAGAGTTCTTCTTTGCCTCTTATGATTTGTGTTATAGTTTTCTTTATTAGAGGTGTGGGTGGTTTTAAGTTCAGGTGTTTCATTAAGGCAAGCTGGAGATAGGAATAAAAGGATTATGAAAGAGAAGGAGCTTGAAAGATGCTTTTACCCATATCTGTTTCTGCTTTATCAGCCTCTTTTTGCTGCCTTTATTTTAGAATTTAGAGTGATGCTTTGCCTTGTCTTCTGAAACAGTTCCCTGAATCTTTAGTTGCCAAAAGTTCATGATTCTTCTGGTGATTCTTTATATGGGTAAAGAAAACCTATGCCCATATGTGGGGATGTTTGTCGTTCCAGTGGGTGCCCAGCAAATTTGTTTTAACTCTATAACTGATAGAATTTTAGGGATTAAGTCACCAGAGAACTGTTGAATTGTTTTGGTTTATCAGTTTGGGAATTATGAATACAAAATTTGACTCCTTTGGGTAAAACAGCTATCTTTTATTTAAATATTCATACTTATATTAGGGCACTTTTACTTGTAGGTTGTAGTAAAATTGTATGTTAGAAGCTTTGAAAGGGGTATTAAATATTTTAAAAGAAAGTCTCAGTACAAGTATTTCAAATTTTTTAAGTTGTTTTACTAGTGAATAGAAATGCTGCCCTCTACTGTTGGCTGATTGACTGCCATGTAAAAATGTTGAATAACCTGTAATAGAATTTTGT
>NW_026656297.1:5034-5951 GCF_009828535.3 Hylobates moloch
AAAAAAGTTAAACGTTTTCCTTATAATTTAGTTATTAAGTTATAATCAAGTGTTTCCTAATAATGCTAACTACTACTATTAAATACGTTCATTACCATTTTGGCTTTTAGAAAAACTTGAGTCCTGGAGAAACTTTCGCTTAGTCTTAGCTCCTCATTTTATATGGTGAGGTTTTAGTACTTCCTAGATTGATCCCTTATGGTTATGTGACTCAAAGCTCGTATTGATAACTTATAACCAAACTATAGGTAAAGATACATTTTTCTAAAATAATTATTTTTAGTTTATGCTATGTAAAATGTCTGAACTTTTGAAACTTATGTTTTACATGTAAAAAATTTTGGAATTTAAATCACTATTAAATCTTTGCATGTTTATTAAAATGAGGCACTGCTTTAGAAAGTGGTACTGTTGAGCAAATTGTAACCTCTGATTCATGTTTTTCACCGTGAGTGGAGGGATTAGAAGAGATGGTTTTAAAGATTCCTTTTAGCTTTGCTTTGCTGAGTGCCTGCTGTATGTGAAGTACTGTAGAAGATGAACATGGAAAACAAAGACTGTCATAGTTCTCCCTTTAGATCAGGAGTTGGCAAACTATGGCCAGTGGGCCAAATTGGGCCACACTCACTCATTTACTTACCTTGTATGGCTGCTTTAGTGCTACAGTGGCAGAATTGGGTAGTTGCAGCAGTGACCATGTGGCCTGCAAAGCTGAAAATACTTACTCTCTAGCCTTTTACAGACAATGTTTTCTAATCCCTGCCCCAGAGGAACTTCTGATCTAGTGCAGAAGATATATCTAAAAAGAATCATTTTAAACAGGTGTTTATAGGACACATAGACAGAATGCCAAATAAAGCTAGCATGTAATTAAAGAAAATATGCTTTATTAGCACCATTCTTCCTGTTCAGTAGTA
>NW_026656298.1:0-5949 GCF_009828535.3 Hylobates moloch
GACAAGATGACTCCTTTGAAAGATTGTTATGTTTATACATAAATTTAGTCACATTATTTTGTCATAATGATTGTATGGATTGGGAGGAAGAACATGTAATTTGTATCAGGCAGACCTGACTTCAATTATTAATTTTACCTCTTAAACAAATGTATGACCATCTGTATGTATGTGTCATCACTAAGACTGTTTCATTATCTAGTAAATTAGAGATGGTAATAATACTTACATCATAGGTGCTTTGTGAGAATCAAATCAATGAAAAGTAATTAGCATAGTGTTAAATACGCATCTTTTGGATACCAGATTATTGTGAGGCGATTCTGTCAGTGAGTCAGTCTGTTCCTGGAGACTTCTCACTGATGCCAAGGACAGCTTCTTTTATGAAAGATAGAAGTCCTGGAAAAGTGAAAATTATCATATGGTAGCTCATGCTTCATGAATGGTTCTTGGGAATGATGAAGACTAAGGGCCGTCCACACAACTAGGTAAGAATCAATCTCTACTTATTCAGCCAGTGAAGAAACTTGATCTTATTCTTTATTTAATTCCAAAATGTATTAAAGAAATATTTATATTGCTAATGAAGACAGGTGCTGTCTAAACCTTGTTAACTGAATTCTCATTTAAGGAGGCCCTTGATTAGGATTCTGGTTAACCTTCTAAGTCAGTAGGTTCCTCCTGCCTTCTTTACAATGATAAATAGCCCATTAAGTGTTCCTTCTGGTGGCAATGGCTTTCCTCATTTATAGTGTCTTACACATTCAAAGAGCTGACACCTCATCTTGTATATTAATTTGATACTAATTATGTAGTCAGTCTAAGCTTTCCTTTCCATGGCTTCTTCCCCAAGCTGTCTTCTTCCTGAGGGCCAGTTAAGGACTCAATTGCTGAGCAGACCGCTAGACCTCACTTCAAAAGGTTTGTTCATCTCCTTGGAATCACCCCTTTGAGCTCACTCCTCTCACCTTTCATATTCAGATTGGACTGCATTAGTCTTCTGCATTGCTTTGTAAGGAAAAGAGAGAAAGTTGGGAGTGGGTGGAGAAAGAAAGAAACAGGGTGGGGAGGAAAGGAGGAGGAGGTGAAAGAGGAGATTACATAAAGATGGAAAAATAAGAGTTGTATATAGGAAGCAACCTTCACTGCCAGAACTTAAAGTGAATGGTTTATAACCTCTTAGAGGTCAAGGAACTTCTTTAAGATTCTGTGAAAGCTATAGCTCGTCTACCCAGAAATATGCTCATATGCACATACATAGGAAGTTTCACATCCCATTTCAGAGAGTATACATATCTCATAAAGTGCATCCATAAGCTCCAGGTCAGTAGTCTACAACAATGACCTCCCATCACGAAATTCAATCACACCATTTGCAATTTATGTGACACCGATTTGAGAATCATTTTGTGAAAATATCTGACTTATCTTACAGTTGGTTGATTTCCTAGTGTTCTGCATGAGACCTTCCTCTGTCCCCACATTCTTTGGGCTTACCCATTTCCTAGGCTTCCACTGCCCTCTCTATGAGTAGTTAACCATTTTTTTCCCCTCTTTAGGAAACTCATGAAAGTTACAAAACCTCTATCCACAAACACACACATATACGTTTATAGTCTCAGTTTGGCACTCAACCTTCTAAGCACTCATGTGCCACCCAAAGTTCATCCATGGATGCAAGATTTGGAACTACTGGATTAGAGGTAACTAAATGTTTATTTATTAAGTGGATTCAAGCATGTGGCATTTTTACTTGGTTACTAAATCTGTTCCAGTGGTTAGTAGAAAAAAATGTGTTTGTTTGTTTGTTTTTAAGAACTATGTAATCCAGCCTCAGATCTTCCTGGCTTTGAACTTCACTATGGAAATCTTGATTAAATCCCCAATGTTATAAACATTTGTGGCTCACATGGAGCTCTGAAGAGCCCAGTATAGTCCCCTAGACTCTTCAGGGCACTGTGAGTCAGCAGTTAGGCACAGGCCTTGGTCCATTGTGCTCAATTAAGAACTAAGTCAACGTGTCTTATTACTAAGCTAAATCATAATGGAAAACCAGTCTCTTTCCATTAAAAATAGTCTTTTCTGGGTTAACTGACTTCCTTTGGATACTTCTCAGTGTTTTAGAATTTCAACTCGCCACACCTGCCTCCTTCCTCTCTAAGCCAGAGAAGAGGCAATGAGTTGACACGGACATCTTTGTGTGGGTCCTTATTGGCCTCTACAGTAATTTCCTCAGCAATGCCCCTTCAATCATTGGGAACTATTCTGGCACTCGATGATGAAGTCCAGGACTTGTGAAATACAAGGTCTATGCTCTCAGCTCATCTAGGCCCAGAGTTATTCACCATTCTGCTGACTTAGACTCACCTCTTCCCTTGTCTGCCTTTCAGGCCCTCTGAATCTCAACCACATCCTCCATCCAGCCCCAGAGTTAGATTGTCCACCTGCAGCCCTTGCAGTAGCGTCAACTTGCTCCTCATGGCAGTGGCCCCATGGGAGACCTGCCGGCTGTAAACATCCAGCTATTTTCTGTATCCTCCACTGGGAGCATGTGAAAATATCTGGATACATTTATGCCAGGTAAAAGCTGAGGGAGACTTGGCCCTCTCTCTGCCTAGATCTGCCTTGCATTCATTTTTCTTCTGTTATGATTATCCCTTGTTAGTGAGAGGGCACTCAGAAAGGTGCTTGTTTTAGTCTATTTTCTGTTACTCAACGTGATTTATAAAGAAAAGACATCTATTTCTCACAGTTCTGGAGACTGAGAAGTCCAAGAGCATGGCACCAACATGTGATGAGGGTCATCCCATGGCAGAAAGACAGAAGGCTGAAGCAAACATATGAGACAGAGAGAAGAAATCAGGCAAAACTCACTTTCATTACAAATTCAGTCTTGTGATAACTAACCCACTTCTGCAAATAAGGGCATGAATCCATTCATGATGGATCTGTCATCACCTAATCATCTCTTAAAGGCACTACATCAAGTAAAAGTCAACATGAATTTGGGAGCAGACAAACATTTAAACCACAATAGTGGTGTCCCAGAGTTCCAAAGACCAAATTTGGAATAATTCCACTTTGTTTTTTATTTTTCCCCTAAACCTGTTGGAAAATGTCCCCAGATTCCACACTTATGATAATAGTGTGTGGTGGGGCGGGGGGGGGAGATAGACAAAGAAAAGGTAAGTGGCCACAAAGGAAGTGGCCTCTTACCCTTTCTTTTTCTATCTCTCACTTCTCAGAATGCTACAGTTTTGTTTCTGGATAGTGTACCCTTCACTTACATGATCTCTTGATCTCCCAAACTAGTAAAGCTCTAGAATGCCAACTGGCCAGGCTCCAGGCTTGCCTTCAATCGCTCTCTCTCTTTCTCTCTGTCTCTCTCTCTCTCTCCTACAGCTTCACTGCAGTGAAACCTACATACTATAAAATTCACCCGTTTTAAATGTACAATTCAATGGCTTTTTAGTAAATTTAGAGTTGTATAACTATCACTGTACTTTCGATTTTTAAACATTTTCATTATCCCAATAAGATCATTCATGCCCATGTACAGTTAATCCACTTTCCTATCTCCAGACCCAGGCAACCACTCATCTACTTTCTGTCTCTATGTATTTGCCTATTGTGGACATTTCATATCAATGGAGTCATACAATATATGTTGCTTTGTATCTGGCTGATTTTACTTAGCATACTGTTTTTGAGGTTCATCTACATTATAGCAATGTATCAGTATTTCATTCGTTTTTAACACTGAATAATATTTCATCATATGACTATACCACATTTTGTTTATCCATTCATTTGCTGATGAATGTTTCGTTGCTTCCATCTTTTGGCTATTGTGAGTAGTGTTGCTTTGAACATTCATGTAAAAGTTTTTGTTTGGATACCTCTTTTTAATCCTTTTGGGTGTATACGTAGGAATGGAATTGCAGGGTCATGTGGTAATTCTATGTTTAGGAACTGCCAAACTGTTTCTCATAGTGGCTACATCATTTTACATTTCTACCAACAGAGTATGAGGATTCCAATTTCTTCTCATTCTTATTAACACGGTTTCTTTTTGATTATAGCCATCCTGGTGGGTGTGACAGGCTTGGCTCTTGCTGTACAAAAGGAATTTAGAAGTCTCTGACTCCAAGACTGCTGTTTTCCTGAGAAGTCCTCAGGGAATTAAACACCTAATTTGATAATAAAATCCCAGTTAGGACTACTTGTTTTCTATATGGTGTTAACCATTCCTTGAAGCACTGAAACCCACTAATTTACTGGCAGTGGTAATGGAGGGTGTCCTAAGGCAAAATTATTTAAGAAGAATGAAAATGGTTGAATGTTCACGCCTGTAATCCCAGCACTTTGGGAGGCCGAGGCGGGCGGATCACGAGGTCAGGAGATCGAGACCATCCTGGCTAACATGGTGAAAACCCGTCTCTACTAAAAACACAAAAAAATTAGCCTGGCGTGGTGGTGAGTGCCTGTTGTCCCAGCTACTCTGGAGGCTGAGGCCGGAGAATGGAGTGAACCTGGGAGGCGGAGCTTGCAGTGAGCCGAGATTGCGCCACTGCACTCCAGCCTGGGCGACAGAGCGAGACTCCGTCTCAAAAAAAAAAAAAAAATTATTCGTGATATATTTGCTCTTGGATATGGATTGGAGAGAGGAAAGCTCAAAACTGAATATGACTCATAAAGCAATATGGGAACACGAATGGGAAAAGATATCAAAGGTTATTTGGCCAAATAGTGATTGTGGGAGTTGATGCCAACTGCATTAAGGAAAAAAGATGACCATCTGAAGGCAGCAAAAATATGCCCAATTAGAATTGGCCTAGAAGACCACTAAAATGAAGGTCATTTAACAAAGACCTCTGAAAAAAAAAGTGACAAAAAAGTTAAGTCAGCAGGATTGCTAGGAAGTAAGCACTAGAGCAAAGTGTGCTGTGTAATCAAAAGAGAAGAGACAGACTTTTCTGATCCTGGTCAGATAGTAGCTAAGATCAATTTCTCAAAAGATAGAACATTTGTCCTAGATATAGGAAGAGTAAGTAAAGTCTTATTAGAACAGAGGGAAATTTAATTAAGACCACAGAAAAGATCAGGGAAAATGAAGCCTTGCTGCTAATATAGTGATTTGAACTACTATGGAGGCCAAAACTCCCAAGTTCTCAAGAGACACACCTTCAAAAGATGATCCCAAGGCTTAGGTCTAAGCCACCACATTTTTGAGGAAGCAACCCATCTAGGGAGACCAGCAGCACAGTATATAGTAAGCTTCTGGCTCAGGCACAGTTTTAAATCCTGGCTCTACCATTTACTAGCTATATTACCTTAGGCATTGCATTCATTCTTCCTGAGCCTCAGCAACCTCATTTACGAAACGTATATAATAATATTTACCCAACAGGGTTGTTGAGTGATTAAATTATGTAGCATCTATAAAGCTTGCAGCACATGGCAGGCACTCAGTATATGATACCTCTTATTATTATTACTATTATTGGGTGTAACAACAATGCTTTTAAAACAGAGAAGAGAGATGTTAGTAACTGGATACCATTGGCATTACTGAATTTGGATTTTATATAGTTAACAGCTAATTTATACTCAATACAGACAAGGCTAGCAGTGGGCCTTATCTAGAAGATAACTAGCAGGACTTGGGCTTGAGATATCACAGAAAACGTTCATGGAAGGCAGGAGAAAGAATATTCATTATGGGTGAATTTTAAAAAGCTCTTTGATCTTCAGCAAATCATGACTTTCTCTTCGAGCCATGATTGTGTTACCAGAAAAATGGGGCCTCAATTCAGACCTCAAGGGAGGGTTCTTGGATCTCACGCAGGAAGGAATTCAAGACAAGTCACAGAGTACAGTGAGAAGAGATAGCTTATTGAAAGTGACTCCATTACAGAGTAGGGTGTCCTCAGAAAGCAAGCAGAACAC
>NW_026656299.1:0-5949 GCF_009828535.3 Hylobates moloch
ACCTGTTCCTTTTTAAATTTATCTCTTTCTTCTCTCATTTTAATATAAGCAGCGAGGAGAAACAAAGCAGCACTTTAAACACTGCTTGGAAATCTTCTCAGCTCATATCCAAGTTCACCACTTTCAAGATGTTTTCCACAAACTGTAGAAAACAAGTCAGCCAGTATCGTATCACTACATAACAAGGGTTACCTTTCTTCTAGATTCCAATATAGTGTCTCTCATTTCCTTCCAAGCCATGGCCAGAACAGACTTCAATGTTCATATTTCTACTGGAATTCTCTTCAGGATGATATAAATATTCTCTATGATGAGAGAAGTTTTTTCAACTATGCCCTTTAATCTCTTCTAAGCCCTCAGCAGAATCACCCTTAATGTCCAGATTTCTGCAGTCTCCTCAAGGCAGTCTAGGCTTTTAATACCAAACTTCTCAAAATTATTCTAGCCTCTGCCCAACTCCACAGCTACTTCTACATTTTGAAGTATTTGTTACAGCAGCACCCAACTTTTTGGTCCAAAATCTGTGTTAGTTTCCTAGATCTGTTTAACAAATTATGAAAAATTTGGTGACTTAAAACAGAAACTTATTCTCTCACAATTCTGGAGGCCAGAAGTCCAAAATCAAGGTGTTGGCAGGGCTGTGCTCCCTCTGAAGGCTCTAAGGGAGACTGTTCCATCCTGGTGGCTTCAGCTGTTCCTTGGCTTGAGGCTGCCTAACTCCAACCTCTAACTTCACATGGCCTTCTCCTTTTTGCCTGTGTCTTCTCTGCTTCTGTCTCTTAAAATGACATTGGATTTGGGGCCCATCTAGATAATCCAAGATGATCTCATCTCAAGATCCTTACTTACATTAACAAAGCCATTTTTCCAAATAAGGTAACATTCACAGGTTCTGGGAGTTAGGATGTGGACATATCTTTTTAAGACCAGCATTCAACCTACTACAGATGCCCCTTGACTTAGATGGGGTTACCTCCCAATAAACCCATTAAGTTGGGTTTATTAAGTATTAAGTTGCAAATACTGTAAGTAAAAAATGCATTTAATACCCTGGTAAACCCATAGTAAAGTCAAAAAATCCTAAATTGAACCATGATAATTGGGGACAATTTGTACAAGTGATGAGGTTTGTAAATCAGACTGGGGGTAGACTGTCAAGGACCTTAAGGAGGATCACACAGCAGTTCCAACTCTAAGACTCTTGAGGCAAATGTAAAGCCAGATACTGTAACAAGCAGTCTAAGGCTGGAAAAACTTAGACTGATTTGGAGCTAAGTGTGAGATCAGATCTAGGCAAACAGTTAAATGCTGGGGAAAGGATACAGGAAGGGGATCAAAATTAAGCTAGAATCAGGTATTAAATAAAAATCGTTTTAGCCTCCCACTCAAATGGACAGAGCAGCATGTGGAGTCTTGCATTCTGAACTTTTGCTCCAGAACTGCTGCAGGAATAAATCAGAAAAGCCAAGAGAACCCATAGACCCTCTGAAGGAAGTAGATTGCTCCTGTAGGACCTGGGAAATACCCCAAATACTCTGAGTACCCAAACTGTGAGAGTGGGAAAGGTGGATTGTCTGCCCCTGAAAACACACCCTCACTGGGTGTACATCACTGGAGAAGATTCTGACCTTACCTGGGGCTGAGTCAATGTAGAGAGCCAAGCAAAATACAAGGGTAGAGGAAGCAGTGAGAAAAGCCCTGTGGGCTCTCTGGGTCCCCTAGGAAGCTATTTCTGCCTTGCCTCACAGGGGTCCTCGGGTAGGGCTGCCAGAGGTACTGGGAAGAGGCCACAGGGAGAAGGAAACCTCCAGCTGAACCTTGTAACAATTCCAACCGAACAAGAAATCTCCTGGCCAGAACTTGGGAGAGGGCATGAATCTGGTGTGCAAACTCCACAGGTGGGGAAGCATGAGAGCCCTATTTGCATTTGCAGCTGGGAGGCTGGTAGCTTGGGGCAAGTTCTCAGCCCTGCTCGCCCACCGCCTGGAAACAGACTCAGTGCTGTTGGGTGGGGCACAGACGGAGTGAGACTGGCCTTTTGGGTTGCATGGGAGCTGGGTGAGGCCTGTGACTGTAGGCCTTCCCCCACTTCCCTGATAACCTGCATGACAAAGCAGAGGTAGCCATAATCCTCCTGGGAATATAATTCCATTGACCTAGGAATCCCACCCCCATCCCCCACAGCAGTCACAACAAGACCCACCCAAGGACAGTCTGAGCCCAGACATGCCCTAGCCATGCCCCTATATGATGGTCCTTCCCTACTCACCATGGTAGCTGAAGACAAAGGGCATATACTCTTGGGAGTTCTAGGGCCCACCCACTGCCTGATCCTCCCCATACTACCACAGCTGATGCTCTCTTGAAAGGGCCACCTCCCTGCAGAATGCCAACCAGCACAAAAATAGTGCATTAAACAACAAAAAGTAAGGACCCTCAGAGAGTCCATTTCATCCCCCTGCCACCTCCAGCAGAGCAGGTGCTGGTATCCACAGCTAAGAGACCCATAGACAGTTCAGATCATAGGACTCTGTGCAGACAATTCCTAGTACCAGCCTGGAGCCTGTTAGACCCAGTAGGTGGCTAGATCCAGAAGAGAGAGAACAATCTCTACAGCTCGGCTCTCAGGAAGCCACATCTGTAGGAAAAGGAGAGTACGACATCAAGGGAACACCCCATGGGACAAAAGAATCTGAACAACGGCCTTCAGCCCTAGACCTAGGCTCAAGGAGGCCTGCCTGCCTCTGTAGACTCCACCTCTGGGGCGCAGGGCATAGCTGAACAAAACACAGCAGAAACTTCTGCAGACTTAAATGTCCCTGTCTGACAGCTTTGAAGAGAGTAGTGCTTCTCCCAGCACGGAGTTTGAGATCTGAAAACAGACAGACTGCCTCCTCAAGTGGGTCCCTGACCCCCGAGTAGCCTAACGGGGAGGCACTTCCCAGTAGGGGCCGACTGACACCTCATACAGCCGGGTGCCCCTCCGAGATGAAGCTTCCAGAGGAACAATAAGATAGCAACATTTGCTGTTCTGCAATATTTGCTGTTCTGCAGCCTCCACTGCAGATACCCAGGCAACCAGGGTCTGGAGTGGACCTCCAGCAAACTCCAACAGACCTGCAGCTGAGGGTCCTGACTGTTAAAAGGAAAACTAACAAACAGAAAAGACAGCCACACTATAACCCCATCTGTACGTCACCATCACCAAAAACCAAAGGTAGATAAAACCACAAAGATGGGGAGAAACCAGAGCAGAAAAGCTGCAAATTCTAAAAATCAGAGCGCCTCTTCTCCTCCAAAGGAACGCAGCTCCTTGCTATGTGTGAGAGACACACATAAGCTCAAAATAAAGGGATGGAGGAAGATCTACCAAGCAAATGGAAAACAAAAAAAAGCAGGGGTTGCAATCCTAGACCCTGATAAAACAGACTTTAAACCAACAAAGGTCAAAAGAGACAAAGAAGGCCATTACATAATGGTAAAGGGATCAATTCAACAAGAAGAGCTAACTATCATAAATACATATGCACCCAATTCAGGAGCACCTAGATTTGTAAAGCAAGTCCTTAGAGACCTACAAAGAGATTTAGACTCCCACACAGTAATAATGGGAGACTTTAATATCCCACTGTCAACATTAGACAGATCAACGAGACAGAAAGTTAACAAGGATACCCAGGAATTGAACTCAGCTCTGCACCAAGTGGACCTAACAGACATCTACAGAACTCTCCACCCCAAATCAACAGAATATACATTCTTCTCAGCACCACATTGCACTTATTCCAAAATTGACCACATAGTTGGAAGTAAAGGACTCCTCAGCAAATGTAAAAGAACAGAAATTATAACAAACTGTCTCTCAGACCACAGCAATCAAACTAGAACTCAAGATTAAGAAACTCACTCAAAACCAATCAACTACATGAAAACTGAACAACCTGCTCCTGAATGACTACTGGGTACATAACGAAATTAAGGCAGAAATAAAGATGTTCTTTGAAACCAATAAGAACAAAGACACAACATACCAGAATCTCTGGGACACATTTAAAGCAGTGTGTAGAGGGAAATTTATAGCACTAAATGCCCACAAGAGAAAGCAGGAAAGATCTAAAATTGACACCCTAACATCACAATTAAAAGAACTACAGAAGCAGGAGCAACCACATTCAAAAGCTAGCAGAAGGCAAGAAATAACTAAGATCAGAGCAGAACTGAACAAGATAGAAACACAAAAAACCATTCAAAAAAAAAAAAAATCAATGAATTCAGGAGCTGGTTTTTTGAAAAGATCAACAAAATTGATAGACCGCTAGCAAGACTAATAAAGAAGAAAAGAGAGAAGAATCAAATAGATGCAATAAAAAATGATAAAAGGGATATCACCACCAATCCCACAGAAATACAAACCATCAGAGAATACTATAAACACCTCTACACAAATAAACTAGAAAATCTAGAAGAAATGGATAAATTCCTCCACACATACACCCTCCCAAGACTAAACCAGGAAGAACTTGAATCCCTGAATACACCAATAACAGGCTCTGAAATTGAGGCAATAATAGCCTACCAACCAAAAAAAGTCCAGGACCAGACGGATTCACAGCCAAATTGTACCAAAGGTACAAAGAGGAGCTGGTACCATTCCTTCTGAAATTATTGCAATCAATACAAAAAAAGGGAATCCTCCCTAACTCATTTTACGAGGCCAGCTTCATCCTGATACCAAAGCCTGGCAGAGACACAACAAAAAAAGGGAATTTTAGACCAATATCCCTGATGAACATCAATGCAAAAACCTCAATAAAAGACTGGCAAACTGAATCCAGCAGCACCTCAAAAAGCTTATCCACCATGATCAAGTGGCTTCATCCCTGGAATGAAAGGCTGTTTCAACATATGCAAATCAATAAACGTAATCCATCATATAAACAGAACCAAAGACAAAAACCACATGATTATCTCAATAGATGCAGAAAAGGCCTTTGACAAAATTCAACAACACTTCATGCTGAAAACTCTCAAATTAGGTATTGATGGGATGTATCTCAAAATAATAAGAGCTATTTATGACAAACCCACAGCCAATATCATACTGAATGGGCAAAATCTGGAAGCATTCCCTTTGAAAACTGGCACAAGACAAGGATATCCTCTCTCACCACTCCTATTCAACATAGTGTTGGAAGTTCTGGCCAGGGCAATCAGGCAGGAGAAAGAAATAAAGGGTATTCAATTAGGAAAAGAGGAAGTCAAATTGTCCCTGTTTACAGATGACATGATTGTATATTTAGAAAACCCCATCATCTCAGCCCAAAATCTCCTTAAGCTGATAAGCAACTTCAGCAAAGTCTCAGGATACAAAATCAATGTGCAGAAATCACAAGCATTCCTCTATACCAATAACAGACAAACAGAGAGCCAAATCATGAGTGAACTCCCATTCACAATTGCTTCAAAGAGAATAAAATACCTAGGAATCCAACTTACAAGGGATGTGAAGGACCTCTTCAAAGAGAACTACAAACCACTGCTAAACGATACAAAAGAGGATACAAATGGAAGAACATTCCATGCTCATGGATAGGAAGAATCAATATTGTGAAAACGGCCATACTGCCCAAGGTAATTTATAGATTCAATGCCATCCCCATCAAGCTACCAAGGACTTTCTTCACAGAATTGGAAAAAACTACTTTAAAGTTCATATGGAACCAAAAAAGAGCCCGCATTGCCAAGACAATCCTAAGCCAAAAGAACAAAGCGTGAAGTCAGACATCACGCTACCTGACTTCAAACTATACTACAAGGCTACAGTAACCAAACCAGCATGGTACTGGTACCAAAATAGAGATATAAACCAATGGAACAGAACAGAGCCCTCAGAAATAATACCACACATCTACAACCATCTGATCTTTGACAAACCTGACAAAAACAAGA
>NW_026656300.1:0-5948 GCF_009828535.3 Hylobates moloch
TTCACCATGTTGGCCAGGATGGTCTCGATCTCTTGACCTCGTGATCCGCCTGCCTCAGCCTCCCAAAGTGCTGTGATTACAGTCGTAAGCCACCGCTCCTGGCCTCTTCCTTAGAGTTTTTAAAATTGTGGTCTGCCCACTGGTGCATAACAACTCTTTGTTGTTGTTATTTTCGAGACAGGGTACCGCTCTGTTGCCCTAGGCTGGAGTGCAGTGGTGCAATCTCGGCTCGCTGCAACCTCGGCCTCCCCGGCTCAATCGATCCTCACTTCAACAGAGCGAGATGGAGTCTCTCTCTGTCGCCCAGGCTGGAGTACAGCGGGGTGGAGTAGCTGGGATTACAGGCGCGCGCCACCACCCCTGGCTAATTTTTGTATTGATATTGAACAAAAAAGAATTAGGCATTAGAAAATGCACTCACCCTACAAATGACAGTTTTTATATTTTGAAGAAATGTCTAAGGGTGCGTGCTTAGAGTAGCTGAAATAGCTCAGTTGGGAGAGTGTTAGACTGAAGATCTAAAGGTCTCAGCAGATTTTTTTTTTGAGTTCTGCCTAATTATCACTCCCTTATACACTTGCACGCCAATCCCAGAAGTGTGTATATCTCAATATAAGAAATTCTTACGTTAAGTCAAAAGTGGAAAAACACTGGACTTCTCTGTTTAGACACAAAAACAAATTCAGACGTTTACAGAATTTCAGAAACACCCTCTCTGGAATGAGGAAATTGCTGAGGCCGACGATGACTTGCAAACTGAATTTTAATAAAACCCCTTCTATGTCTTAACAGTTTTCAAACTCAATCTCCTATTTTGAGAGTCGAGGCTTTCTATTTTTAGCCAACATACGATGGGAGGGTCAACTAGGATATGTTTTCCGATGACTTCCTCAAAAAATGTTTTAGATTGTCTTACAGACTTTTTTCTCCGCTTGTAAGGTCCGAGCCTTCTCAGACAGGAAACAGCATTCCTCTGCTCTACGTTTATCCCCGCCACACGTCTCTCCCCAGCTGGGCACAGCCTCAGCCTATGCTGCAAAAATGTTTAAAGCTGAGCATATAGAGAAGGAAAAAGAAAGAAAGAAAGAAAAAAATAGGGAGACTGAGGCAGGAGAATCGCTTGATCCCAGGAAGTGGAGGTTGCAGTGAACCGAGATTGCGCCACTTCACTCCAGCCTGAGCGACAGAGCGAGACTCCGTCTCCGGAAAAAAAAAAAAAAGTAAACGGGAGGAGCCGAGCGCCAGCTGGCGGGGAGAGGGAAGAGGCGGGGTGCGGTGAAGTGGAGGAAGATAAGGACAAAAGGGAGAGGGGCTAGAGGGCAAGGAAAAGCATCCTCAAGATTATTAGTACTTGGGTGGACTGGATGGTAGAGTGAGTCTAAGCGCCACATCTCTCCGTCGCTTCCTCTGGATATGAGGGAAGAGAGGTTCCTTTTTGTCCCTAGGGAGGTCGGCTAGACCAGGAAGGGGACCTGGTGCGTTTCGCCCAGGCTGTCATGGCTTCAAGAGCGCCTCGCCGCTCTTTCCGTTGCTAGACAGACTAGCTGAGCTGTTTGGGTACGCGCATAAGGTCGCATTTTTATTTTCGGTTCAGGAAATGCTGATACTGGAGCTTCCCAGTGAGCTGCAGTGATTTCCTGGTTTCCTGCGTGCCTGTGTGGAGAGTTAGAAGCGGAATCTACTGGCAGCTTTGAGACTAAGCATGACGGTGGAAACATATAATTTTATTAGCATTTGCCTGAAATGCAAAAGATGAGAAAGACAGCTCCCGCTTGTTTGCTCCACATATTTCTCTTAGAAGCCTATGGAAAGCCAATTTTCCCCCTGAAGAAACTTCTCCTGGCATTTGCAAGGAGCTCCTTTACTCCTCTTGTCCAGCTCTTGGCTCAGAAGGACTCTGTAGAGCCAGACAGCGGCTGAGGAAAGGTGAAGTTGAGGTACAATCGGTGTTAACTACGTGTGCAGCCACCGTTTTCTTAGTCCTATTACTGAAGGAAATAATGTATACAGTGGTCCATTTCCAAGACAAAGTACCTTGAATCGGCTTAGGTCAGCAAAGTACAGAACAAACAGGATATACTAGGCCTCTGCTTGGATAGCAGATGCCTGCTTGTCAGCATCGCCTTTCCTCCCCCTTCCCCCGCCCCATCCTTAGTTGCCCTCACCCAAACCAAAACAGTTTCCTCTAAGATATAAGTTTACTAGTCTGCAAAATAGCTCACTTCGTCTGTTCTTATCAGCCTGCCCAACTACTTATGTCATAACTCAAATACTTAAAGAGCCCCTGAGCTAACCAGGATTGCAATGCATTGTGGGCTGCAACAAAATACTACTTGCTTCTATAGTGAGTGATCCGCCTTAGTAATTTGTGGAACTACTTAGCAGGTGGATAATCCTAAGCAACAAATGACTGTAAGTGAATGAACACGAATTACCTCCCTGTATGACAGAAAAATGCAGAGGCCAACACAATTCACTTTGAATAGGTGGAGAATATCATGGAGAACTTCCTACCATGGCCTACAGGAAAAAAAGAATGGAAATACTAGAAATTGAACCCAGGACCTCACGCGTGCTAAACAGGCGCTCTACCCCTGAGCCATACCCCCTTGTAAGATCAGGGGCTTGGGTAAATGCTTTGGTGATCGCCATTGTCTGAGTCTCCACTCTATGTCATCAAGATAATCACTATGTTTCCAATTTCACTGTTTACGAATTCCCAACACTAAGCACTCTCTCTCGGGCATGGCTACACCTGGAGAAAGATATCTTAGTGCTAAAAAGAAAGGTATTGTTCCTGATTTGTGGTCAGTCCAAGATCAATTCACCCCAAAGTGGTCTCCCCATCGTGTTAGACTTTCTGGAGCACACTTCCATTCTATCCCTTGAGTGACCCCCGGCATTCAGCATTCTCTTGCAAATTTTCTGATGATAACTTTTTTCTTTTGACTCTGGGAAGCATGTTAGTGTTTCACATAGTCAAAAAACAAAACTCAGGTGTGTGTGAAAATATCCTAAAATTCAGTACAAATAGAGGCAAATTAACTGCATTTGAAAAGAATAACGTAACGACATTGAAGAGGAGAGAACTGATCTAAGAAAATGGTTTACACAGATTGTTGTTCTAATTGTAAGATCAAAAAGAACACCAAACAAATCTTAAACTCTGTGTATCAGGATTCTTTTTTGTAGAGGGAAGGCTGTAGCAATTCTGATATTTTGTGTGAATTCTAGGATTGGGAAACCGAGTGTCTGTTGTTGGAACCAGATTCTCACTATGGGAGAAGAAGGAAGGTAAAGAATAGTCCTGTTGATATTGATGGGAATTAGAGGCATCAGTACGAAATTGTACATATGAAATTGTAAAATTTCCCCACAGATCTATCTGCTAACTGGGCCCAGAAGAAATGATACCTGAGAAGCAATGAGCAAAGATAATTCTGTATCTTGATTTTCAAATACCATTCCCTACTAAAAGGAACCAGAGATACTAACAGAAAGTAGCTATTAGTGTCAACTACACTGTCTCTAGGACTGTGCCAGGGAAACTACAAGATAAACCTAAGATATCTTGCTGTGCCAGAATGTAAGTGCTCAGAAATGATGGGGGTGATTTAAGAGGGCACAGAAGCCAGCTTGAAGGGAATCTCACTGGCCAAATCTGACACACTGTGAGCATCAATGATGACAATAACTGACTGTCAATCTTGGGAATTTAAACAAATAAATGTGGAAGATGGGACGATTTTCCTTACAGTCGTTTGCCAAATGATAAATGTGAAAGTGAGGATAAAATTTTAAAATCCCCATTTAAACAACACCATCAGAATGATGATAGATGCAGGCAAACTTTGTAAGTCAATGTCAAAGTATAGGTAAAATTTTGATGAAGATCAGGATATTTATGTAGTCTCAAAGTATCTCCCTGTGGATTGCTTGTTAATTACAATGAGGAAAATGATAATTTTTCAAGGAAGAAACAGTAATTACGAACTTAAAATCAAGTGATCAAGCTAACTTTAGTCAGCTCATGCCTCTTGGTGTGAGAGAGGGTAATAACGTCATTTCTGTGACATTTCTCCCAATTTCCATAGCCCGATGTAATCTTATCATGACTAATACAGATTAAGAGATGTTACACAAAACCACTGGAAAAACTCTTCAAAAACCTGTCACTATTGTGAAAGACAAGATTAAGAAACTGTTCCAAATTAAAGGGCACTAAAGAGTCAAGACAACTTGATTCATACATGATTCTGAAATGGATCCTAGCTTGGGAGAGAAATTTCTATAAATGTTTTTATTGGTACAATTAGACAATTTTTAATAGACTTTACATTAGACTATATTAACATTTATCAATGTTAAATTTACTGAACTTGATAATTGTGCTGTGTTAAGGAATTGACCTTGTTCTTAAGAAATACACATTGAAGTATTTAAGAATAAAAAGATGCAATGTCGAAAATCATTATCAAATAGTTTAGAGAAATAATCTGTGTCTGATATATATATATATATATATTATATATATATAACATATATATGATATGTATTCCAGTGTTGTTGATTGGTTATTGAGGAAAAGGTTTTCTGAAATTATCCCAAGATTTGAACAATATATGCTTCTCAGATGGTTCCCATTTCATTTTAAATGTTCCTAGTCAGAAACAAAGATACAAATTTCTCAATTTGTATTAGAATTTAGAAGGTGTTTTATTTTATTTATTTATTTATTTATTTTTTTTTTGAGAGAGAGTCTCCCTCTGCAGCCCAGGCTGGAGTACAGTGGCGCGATCTCGGCTCACTGCAAGCTCTGCCTCCCCGGTTCACGCCATTCTCCTGCCTCAGCCTCCGGAATAGCTGGGACTACAGGCGCCCACCACCACGACCGGCTAATTTTTTGTATTTTTAGTAGAGATGGGGTTTCACCGTGTTAGCCAGGATAGAAGGTGTTTTATTCTATTTTCCAGGCGTGGTGGCCTGCATCTATAGTCCCAGCTACAGCTACTCAGGAGGCTGAGGAGGAGGCAGGAAAACAGCTTGAGGTCAAGACCCAGTGCTCTAGGATTGCCCTGGTGAATAGCCACTGCACTCCAGTCTGCTCAACAGAACAAGATTCCGTCTATTAAAAATAGAAAGAAAATAAAGGAAGAAAGAAAAGAAAGGAAGGTAGAAAGAAGGAAGGAGCGGGAGAGAAAGAAAGGAAGGAAAGTGAGAGGGCAAAAGGAAGAAAGGAATGGAGGGAGGGAGAGATTGACAGAACAGATTACAAAACATAATCCAACTATACACTGTCTAAAAGAAACTCATTTCAAATATAATTATGCAAGCAGGCTGAAATTAAGGGTAAAAATATATTACATGCAAACGTTTATCAAAAGAAAGCAAAAGTGACTATATTAATATAAACATCAGAACAAAGAAAATCTACCAAGAAGGCTTAACAATCCTAAATATGTATATACCAAACAGCAGAGCTGAAACATATGTAAAGCAAAAAAAAAAAAGCGACTGGGCGCGGTGGCTCACGCCTGTAATCCCAGCACTTTGGGAGGCCGAGGCATGTGGATTATGAGGTCAGGAGTTCAAGACCAGCCTGGCCAAAAAAAAGAAAAGAAAAGAAAAGAAAAAGTCTCAAGTCAGTTCTCTAAGCTGTTACTTGAAGAACTCAGGTGGGGAAAAGGGCAAAATAACCCAAAGCAAATAGAAGAAAGGAAATTAGCCAAAATCAATGAAACTGAACACACACACACAAAAAAAACAGAAAAACAAACAAAAAGCTAGTTCCTTTAAAAGATAAGTAAAAGAAGACCTCTAGGAGGACTGATAATTTTTAAGAAGAGAGATGACACAAATTACCAACATCAAGAATAAAAAGAGGAGTATATCACTATAGACTCTGCTGACATCAAAAGGGTAAAGGAATACTATGAACAACACTTTAC
>NW_026656301.1:0-5947 GCF_009828535.3 Hylobates moloch
TATATATATAGCAAACTATATATATATAGCAAACTATATATATAGCAAACTATATAATAGCAAACTATATATATAGCAAACTCTATATATAGCAAACTCTATGTATATAGCAAACTATATACATATATATAGCAAACTATATATTTTATATTTATATATAGCTCTTCCTATGTGCCAAGCACTTCACACATATTAACCCTGGTGACTGCCTTATAAGGTAGGTATCTTATTACTAATATGATTTCTGGTTTATCGATCAGGGAACTGAGGCACAGGGAGATTGAGTAACTTGACCAAAGTTTCACAGCAGTAAGTGGCAGAGTTGGGATTTGGACCCAGGCATTCTGGCTTCAAAGTCTCTGCGCTCAAATCCCATATGTAAAAGTAACTCACGTCGCAGTAATAGATTTATCAGAAACAAGACCCACATGCTGGTCACTAAAGGCTATTTTCAAATATCCCAATGTAATATCACAAAGGTTTAATCAAGTCATATCTGTGTGATGAAAAACATGGGTTTGAAAAATGGTGCCTGTGATGTATCCGGCTGTCGTAATGATGGAGCTGAATCTCCCGCACAGCCGATCTGATTGTCTCTAGAAATCATCACTCATTAAGGCATTGGGAGAAAAATGAATCGACCCCAGAGGCCACATGGAGAGGCAGCTCCTGGGTGAGCTGCTCTAGGACAGAGCAAAACTAGGCCCCAGGCAGCTGGGGAAGCCAAAGAGAATTATATTTAACATGAAACATAAACACCATCTAAAAGGTGGATGGTACAGAAAAATATAAATTTGATCATTGTCTGGTGGCTCAGAAATCCAGTGGCCTTAGAATCCACATCCACACACTTTTAACTCCACAACATTTCAGATGATGAAATAAAGTTCTGCATTAAAGAATGCTGCAAGAATGGTGAGATGTTAATGGTGATATATCTGAGATGGAGTGCAGAGCACAGAGGGTGATAACATCATAGCAGGGAACCATGGGTGTTAGTTTCTGCGAAAATGGCCCTAGGACAAACTCTGGCCCCTCAGAGCACATCTAACAAGTCACTCTGCTGTTGCCCGCCCATCCAAGCCACAAAGGATAAACCCATGGCTCCAGGTATTTGTCTTTTCTCTTTTTCCAAAGGCTCCTGAGTTTTCCAGAAGCAGAATATTTACATGTGCACGAGGCAGGAAGCAAGCCTGGCCTGCCTCATTTTAATAGATGCAGAAATGTCCACGCTGAGAGAAGCCAAACTCTACTCAAGGTCACACGGCCACAGCATAAGCTGGGAAATGGGGCATTCGGTCCTTGGCCCAAATTTCCAGGGGCGGCAGGTCCCTGCTGCTCGGTCAAGCCTAGCGAAATGGTTTTTGAAAGTGCGGGCTCTGTTCCAGCTTGCCAGATCACCACCTCTGGGGCGGCGCTTTGTCTTTGTCCGTGTTTTACAAAGGCCTCAATCTCCTGAGGGCTGCTCCCCACGCTCCTCATGGTGCTTCCTCTGCAATCCAGGCCTGGGCAGGGAAACTGGCCATCTCACCCCAGCCACTGTCATGGAAAAGGGTTCCAGAGCCATGCACAGAGAGCACGGGGACCTACTTGGGAGCATGCATTGCACAGTTCAGTCCGCCAGTCAGTAAACATTAATGGAGTACATGCGATGAATTAGTTACCATAGTGCACAGTGTCGGTGCCCCCATCGCCTTGTACACACAGTCCCCATGTTTTGCAAGCCCCCAAACCCCCTGCAGTGTGCTTTCTCCAGCCAGCACTGGGGGCTTCTTTTCAGAGGATTGCCCTCAGGCTACTGGCAGCACTTTGCCTCCTCAGAGAGCCTGAGAAATCCTGGGGTGTCCATCGCTTTGCCTGCTTCAGGCCCAAGGCCATGTTCACTAGTGACTACCAGTAGGAGAGTCTGAAAGCCCAGCTCCCTTGCTGAGGTGTAACTCGCACTCCAGAGCTCCCGGCCAGTATCAGGCACAAGCTTCCCTCTGCGGGGACCTGGCATGAAATCGCCTCGTATTTGGCACCCTCCCCTTCCCTGTCTTGCTTCCTGGCTCCCTTTACCCACCTCCCACTGAGAGCATGCCCTTAATCAAATACTCACACGTGAATTTCCATCTCAGGATCTGCTTCTGGGGATCCCGATCAATCGCCATTCTGGGTTCTGGGGATACGGGGCTGGACAAGAAAGGCATGACAAGGTCCCTGCCGTCGCGAAGGTCTTGTGACTGGGAGTATCTTCAGTCCAGACAGTGGACTCCGAGGTGGACTCCCACTGAGATGTGGGAAGAACAGTTTCAAATATCTATTAAAAGTTATGTTTGTCTCACCCTTGAATATTTTCTATTTTTGTGCGTGATTCATAATGAAGATAATGTTAGTACAATGATATATTTCTATAAGTTAAAATTAAATGAATGAGCACAATTAGTGGGTGAGTGCTCAATGTGCTTTTATTAACAGGGAAGTGAGATCTAAATGTTTGGACACAAGAGGTGGCCAACCTTGTGGTAGAGATTAAGCGTGTCCCTAGTGGAAATAGAGATCCCACGTTGCCATGTTCCAGCCCCAAAATGTATTGGAGACAGTAATTAAGCCACCCCCAAGGTCTTTTCCATTTAAAACAAGTCCTACCTCTCTAGCTTTTCCTACTAGCTTTATCTCTCTGCCCCTTCATCATTTCTGTTGCTTTTCTTTGGACCCTCTCCAAGTTCCACAGGCCTGGCATTAATTGTAAGGCCCAATATTCCTATAATTGCAGGGTAAGTATTTTTGTGCAGATCACAAGCCTGACCTCCTTTGTTATTTAGTTTGAGCTGGATTCTCCATGGACAGAGGGAGAGGCATGAAATGAGTAAATATTTAATTCAGGAGAAGCCTGCGGCTTCAAAATGTTTTCCCATTTGCTCGGCGCTGGCCCACATATTGAAGTTGCTTCCGTGGAGCTCTGGGCTGTGCCCTGCGATGAAGGACTGGCCTGCTCCAGGAACTCCAGAGCTCCTCTCAGCAGTGCCTTGAAGAGGGCTCTGAGTGCTTGGGCCAATGGGAGCCCAGGAGATGACTGCAGAGCAAATTGAAATCAATGAACAGAAATAAATGGCTCGACATTTGCAGGTACTCTTCACAGCCACATTAGCAACGCAGCCATCAGCAGCTCCTGAAAATTCCCCTTGCATCTCTTGATGCTGCCAATGGGAGGGTCTGGGCCAGGGAGGATACTCTCTGGGGTGGGGCAGGTGCTGAGTTTAGGACTGAGGTGGGAATGGACAGAAGGGAAGGGGAGAGCAGGTAGTGGGTAGGAGTATCCTCAGGCATGTGAGAGTGTTCAGAGCTTGGAGGCAGAATCCAGGTGGCAGTGAGGGAAGTCATGGGCATCAGAGAGACACGAAACATACCAGAAAGGTATTCAGAGGCAACTGGTGTTTGGGAAAACACACTCTGCCCCTGACCTGCGATGCCATGGGCTGTTCTCTTCATCCGGATGTGCTCAGTGCATGAGTTTTCCAGCTACCATATCCTCTTCGTGACCAGTGGCTTCAATCTGAGAGTGGGCTGGCTGGGGCCCCAGTGTACTCTGTCATCATGGGGCGGAGAAGCTATTTTCTGAAACCATCTGATTCACCTGGCCATCAGTTGTAACATGCCTGCCCCAGTTGACACCTTAGCAGTTAGACTACAAAAAATATAAATTAATGAGACTGAGAAATTACATTTAATCAAAGATATAAATACTGGTTGCAATTTAAAGACTGCATTAACATTTCATTACACAGTAAGGTCTTAGATACCAGAGAACTTGTTTTAATGAGTTCTGTTAGCTACTAGCTAGTGGAGGAGGCTCCAAAATATTATTAAATGATAGCAATAATGCTAAAGATATTTGAGCACTTAGAATATACAAAGTGATTTAAGAACTTAGATGAAATCCTTGTTCAATATCTCTAAGCAAAAATGCCTCTATTCTGTATATATTTACACTTCCACAAATTACAAGAAGTGAGTATTCACATATCCATCCATCCATCCATCTACCCATGCATGCATGTATGCATCCATCCACTCTCTAAACATCCAATCATCCATTTATCCATCCATCCATCCATCCATCCATCCATCCGTCTATCCATCATCTGATCATACACCCATGCATGCATTCGTTCATCCATCCATTATCCAAACCATCCATCTATGCATCCATCATCTGACCATCCATCCATCCATCCATGTAACATGGGCCAGGCACTGTGCTAGACACAGGAGGTGCACAGAGAAGTAAGACATTCTTACACTCAAGAAGTTCAGGGTCTACTGGAACAACTTTTAATTATGCCTTCAATTCAAACCCAAGTAAATTTTGGTTGCATACAAGAAATATATGCTTGAGGCCAGGTGTGGTGGCTCACACCTGTAATCCCAACAACTTTGGGAGGCCAAGGTGGGAGGATTGCTTGAGTCCAGGAGTTGGAGACCATCTCTATAAAACAAATAAACAATCAAAAATTAACAAAAATTAGCTGAGTGTGGTGGTGCACACCTGTAGTACCAGCTACTTGGGAGGCTGAGGTGGGAGGATCACTTGAGCCTGGGAGGTTGAGGCTGCTGTGAGCCATAATTGTGCCTTGTGCCACTGCACTCCAGCCTGAGTGACAGGATAAGACATTGTCTAAAAAACAAACAAACAAAAAAGAATTACATGCTTCAACCTAACACAGTGCTGATTCTCCAGCGGATGAGAGAAGCAGATCTTAGAGGAGAAGCAACTCCAAACAAGAAAAGCCACCTGTGTTCCCTGATTTTATCACCCCGAATTTCGGCCTTTTCCTCAGCAATGTTTTTATACTTATTTCCCTGTCTGTGCCTGGACCCCAGGAATTTACTGTTCCTTTTTCTCTTTAGCCCTATCGTGTGTGCACAGGTCTTTTTCTTTCCCCTTTGAAAAATGGGCAGGCCATCACAAAAGTTAAAGACAAAAAGAAATCCTACAGCATAAATATTCAAAAACGCATAAAACTCTGTTTATGGAGTAAGAATTCCCTATCCTAAGAATTCTAGTAAGATATCCTGAGCTTCTCAGCACATGGAATTTCTTCCTTTTAAATCATATCACTCTAGGTGCTTTCCAGATGGCCACTGCCTATAGGTGGGCTGCCTGGATTCCTTCCCTTCCAGCTCCTGCTCTTGTCCTTACAGTCTCTTGGCTTGGCCATGTGTATCGGTCAGTTATTGCTGTGTAAAAAGCACCCACAAAATCTCAGTAGCACAATCATAGGCATTTATTTCTCTCACACGTGAGGTGGCTCTGTTAATCTTGACTGGCTCAGCTGGGCTTGACTCTAAGCTGCAAGTTGGTTCCAGATTTGCTCCATATGTTTCTCATCCCTCTTAGACCAGCAGGAGAGCTGGCCAGTGGCAGAGGCACAGGAAGGCAAGCAGAAACAAGTGAGGCCTCTTCAGATCTAAGCTCAGAACTGATGATATACAGGTTTCTAGCTACATTCCATTGACCAAAGCAAGTCATTTGGCCAAGCTCAAAGTCAAGTTAGGGGAAGGAGAATGGACTACCAAGTTGCATAACAGAAGTTGTGGAAGCAGAGAAAGGGGAAGGATCAAGCCCAATAATTTACCACCAGCAGAAATGGAAAATTTCAAAAATAAATATACAGGTCCAGCACAGTGGCTCACACCTGTAATCCCAGCACTTTGGGAGGCTGAGGCAAGAGGATTGCTTGAATCCAGGAGTTCAAGACCAGCCTGGACAACATAGTAAGGCCCCATCTCTACAAAATTTCAAAAAATTAGCTAGGCATGGTGGCGTGCCCCTGTAGTCCCAGCTACTTGGGATGCTGAGGTGAGAGGTTCTCTTGATCCCAGAAGTTCGAGGCTGCAGTGAGCTGTGATAGCACCACTGCACTCCAGCCTGGGTGGCAGAGAGATAACCCACCTCTTAAAAAAT
>NW_026656302.1:0-1786 GCF_009828535.3 Hylobates moloch
ATGTCAATAATGTTTTAGAAATTACTGAGGTATTTTACATTCTCTTTCTTGTACTAAATTATTGAAATCTGGTGTATGTTTTGCATATAGAGTACATCTCAATTTGGACTGTTGTCCAAAAGACGACCAGGATGGTTAAATAGAAGGACGGCTTTACTGGTGGATACCAGTTTGGAAATTGGGGAGGATACTCTCTCGTGTGGATCAAATGTGCTCTGTCTTCAAAGACAGAAGAGGCAGGTTAGGTTTTATGCCTCACGGGTTCTGTATTACACAGTGGAGTTATACATATTCAGCAGGTTTGGAGGGAAAGTTATACGTATTTATGATGGGGGTGAGTGCATGTGCAATGAGTAAACACATACATAATATATATCTCATGTTCACTTTGGGGCATAGTTTTCACATTAAAATGAGATAGAATTTGGCTCCTCACATGAAGAGGTGAACTATAGGACCCAAATCCAATTTGCTCACAGCTTCTATAGACTAGCTGAAACTGGCATAAGGTCTATGGTTGCTTATCAGAAAAGAATGTTTGTAAGAGTGGTCCTCCATCCAATCAGTTACACTTGTCTGGGTTGTAAACCAGAATTGGGAGAGGTCTGATAGCTCCTCTTGTTAGGGAGTTTAGCAAGGGTATGGTTCTGTCAACCACAGGGATTTAGGACGTTGTCATTCCAGCCTAACCCTAAACCCTCGACCAGTAGGTAAGTTTTGTTTCCTCAATCCTGGGGTCCATCTTAGTTGACAGAGTGGGGTCTATTCTGTCTCTCAGATCCCAGGACTCACAATGCTCTAAGTGCCCATATATCCACATGCAGTCAGTGGCCACCAAATTGGATCATTCAAGTCCAGCTTATCTTGGTGGGGACCTTGGTGGCAGGTAGAGTAGAAATTAGTGAATAGGGTTCAAAATAGAGAAGGGAATATCTTCCATAGATGGTTCATCCACTGGAGATTCCTTTTGTTAATGTGCTACATCCCTCCTACCCATAATTTAATACCGGAGTTCTCTGTTGGTGTCCATGTTTGTGACTGACCGTTACGTGGCAGAAAAACTATGGTTTGGAACATTCAGAAAAAGTGAACTTAGATGAAGTTAAAAGGATAAGAAAGGAAGCTTTGAGTGTAGAAGATACTTTAATTGTCGGGAGAATGAAGAGTTGGTCTAGGCCCAGCCCCACTTTTTGGAACCACACAATGTAACACTTGCCAAGACATGTTCTTATTTTCCACTCACTACATCTTTGGTCTTAGTTCCCCTAATCAAACTAGGAATCCATACCGATTTCCTTTGCCTATCTGCAATGAATTATCACAAATTTAGTGCCACGTGTATCATCCCATAGTTTTGAAGGGCAGAAGTCCTAAATGAATTCCACTGGGTTAAAACTAGTGTCAGTAAACAGATTTATTCCGGAGGCTCTGTGGGGGAATCTGTTCCCTGCCTTTTTACAGCTTCTAGACTTAACCTGAATTCCTTGTCTCCTGGCCTTCTTCTATCTTTGAAGCCAGCAAAAGTTAGCCAAGAATTTCTCAAATCACATCATTTGATTCTTCTATTTCTCTCTTCCCCATTTAAAGAATCTCTGCAATTCCACTGGGCCTACCCAGATAATCCAGTTAATCTCCCTAATTTAAGGTAAACTGATTAAAAACCTTAACTTCATCTCAACCTGAATTGCCTTTGCCACATAAGGTAACATATTCAAAGGTACTGGGAATTAAGATGTAGCTACTTAGGAATAGACGTCTCTTTTTTTTTTTTTTTTTTTTTTTTTTT
>NW_026656302.1:1886-5947 GCF_009828535.3 Hylobates moloch
TTTTTTTTTTTTTTTTTTTTTTTTGCCAATCTCAGGCTCATTCCATTGTAATTTTTTTTCATTGTCAATGCTGTTGTGTTTGCTGAAGTCATATGTTCTGAAACCAAATGCACAAGTAAACTAGTACATGTCTGCCTCTAGAGTATAGGCATATTTTAATTTTTTGTCAACTATTCTTAATATTTATTTCTCATTCTTATTATAGTATACACCTATTTCCTGGACTAAAGTGATTATTGTATGTCTTAAATATTTTTTAGTTTTAAAATAAGTAACTGATTTTCTGTATAAGACAACTATCCATATAAAATCATCTCAACCTTCCCATCAAAAATACCTTTTAACATATCTTTCTAAAATTCTCCCTCATTCAGAGACTTGAAACTGTTGCATTAGAGCACAGAATGATTTTTCCCATAAGACATGTGGAAGAAGCAATGCCAAGAAATATTATAACACTTTTAGTCATTTGGTAAATGTGTCAGTTTTGGGTACTGAACCACATACTAAGCAGTAGATGTTCTTACTCTTAGCAACATTTCTGGAGCTTCCACATTTAGAAGAGCACATTGCTTCTTAAAATTATGTGCACAACTAATTGAATTTTAAATGAGGGTGCCTTATTTTAAACAAAAGAAAATAACTAATTGCCATTTGATGGAGCACTCCCTCAGATGCCTGTATCAGGACAGATATGCAAAAAAAGTGGAACAAATTTACATAAACCTCATAAGTCAAAATATATATACATCTAAGCATACTGAGTTGATTAGGATAAAAAAACACTTTTTTTTTCTTGAGGGTTTAGAGGTAAATTTATAGCTCACTGTAAAATAGGACATCAAATCTGCTATCAAAACAAGTACTCACAGCAACAGAAATGTAAGTTTGTTTTTCTATTTTTAAATTTTAAAAATATATTTAAGTGACACTTTCTCTCTGTTGTCCAGGCTGGAGTACAGTGGCACTAGCATAGTCCATTGCAGCCTCAAACCCATAATCTCAAGCAATCCTCTCACTTTAGCTTCCTAAGTAGCTGGGGCTCAGGCATGTGGCACCATGCAGGACTGAATTTTTTTATTTTTGCAGAGATGAGGTCTTGCTATGTTGATCAAGCTGGTCATGAATTCCTGGCCTCCAATGATCCTCCTGTCTCAGCCTCCCAAAATCGTAGGATTACAGCATGAACCACCATGCTCAGGTCAAAGTTTTTTTGTGTGTGTGTGTGTGTGTTTTACTTATGTTTTTATTGTTTATATTATACCACAGAACGAAAGACAGTTTATGGCTGTTAATTTTTTTAATTAATACACAGAAAAGCCAATTTAAATATTCCTAAAATTTGTTTTATGTATTGTTGTATTTGAGATGAAGTCTCATTCTGTCACCCAAACTGGAGTGCAGTGGCATGATGGTCTTGGCTCTCTGCAACCTCTGCCTCTCAGTTTCAAGCAAATCTCTTGCCTCAGCCTCCTGAGTAGCTAGGACTACTGTTGTGTGCCATCACGCCCAGCTAATTTTTTGTAATTTTAGTACAGACGGGGTTTCACCATGTTAACCAGGATGGTCTCAATCTCCTGACCTTGTGATCTGCCATCTTGGCCTCCCAAAGTGCTGTGATTACAGGCATGAGCCACTGCCCATGGCCCAAAACTTGTTTTTTAATTCAATGTTTGCTACAAGGAGTGCACTCTTGTCACAGGAGCAAAAGTGTGTTTTTAAATATCAAATAAAGATAATTCATTCTACTCTTTTGTATTTACTTAGCTCCAGGGCCTCCTCATGTAACATGTGAACGCATGTTGACCTGCCAGGGTAAGATAGAGGGGGATCAATTTGTGATTTGCCTTAGTAAGATTGTGCCTCCTTGTGACTCCTAAGGACTGCATTTTTAGCACTGCTGGCATTTTTAGTGCTGCCTCCACCTGCGTATAAAGTTTACTCATGCAAAGATGAAGATGAGAGAAGATCCACTCCCTGGGGAAGGGCACGTCAGATTCGGTCAATTCTTTTGACAACTGTGTGTGAGAACTAAAACAAAGTAGCTCACTTTGAGATCTGAGGCACAGCAGTTAACAAGATAGATGAGATTCCCAGTTCAACAGGACTCACATTATGGTGGAGAAAAATAAAATGTCATGGAAACTCACACAGAGCAGGATATCACCTGTCTTGCTCTGGGAATGAAAACTTCAGCTGGAACTGGAGTGAGGACAAGAAGTCCATCAGGCCCCAGAGGGTGGGTGTCGGGTCACATTGAGAGGGATGGGCATGGATTTCTATCATGGTTTCAGTTGGAGGAAGGCTCCATACTCATAATGTGTTCAGATTCTTTTCATTGTTACCCAGAAGGCAGTAGTAGTATTCCAAAATACCTGCCTATACTGAATGTTCCCACCAAGTTTTCCATTTTCCAATTACTGAGAGCCACAAGAAGTCTTCTGTAAATAAGATCTAGGTCATCTATGTCACTGTACTAAATTTTCTCCTGAGAACACACTGCCCCCTACCTTTCAAAGTTATTGTCAGAGCTGCTGTATCCTTGTTTTATATTCAACAACAAATGCTTGTTTGTTAAATGTCTTCTTTGAGCTGAATAATGCTCCAGGCATGGCAGATTCAACACTAAGCAAGCAATGTAACACCCTCACCTTCTTGGGGGTTACAGAGAAGCCAGGGTGATGGTGGTGGTAGCAGTGGTGGTGGTGACAGTAATGATAATGGTGATGATTGTAGTGATAACAGTGGTGATGGTGGTGGTGGTGGTAGTGATGATAGTGGTGATGTTGGTGATGGTTTGATGGTGGTGATGGTGATGATGCTGATGATGGTGATGATAGTGGTGGTGGTGATGGTGTTGGTGATGATAGGGCAATGGTGTTGATAGATGCTGATGATGATGGTGTTAATGGTGGTTGGTCATGGTGATAGTGGTGATGGTGCTGAAGGTGGAGGTGGTGTTGTTTATGGTAGTGACAATGGTGGTTGTCTTAGTGCATTTTGTGTTGCTATTACTGAATACCACAGACTGGGTAATTTACAATAAAGAGAAATGCATTTGACTCATGGTTCTGGAGACTAGAAATTCCAACACCATGACACCAGTATGTGGTCAGGAACTTTGTGCAGTATAATTCTGTGATGGACGGTAAAAGGGCAAGAGGGTTGAGCTTGCTTTCACAACAAAGCCACTCTCAGTATAACTAACCAACTCTCATTATGATATTACTCCGTTTATAAGGACAACATGACCTAATCACCTCTTCTTAGGCCCTACCTCCCAGCATTGATTTCTGTTTTCAGCACATGACCTTTGGTGGACACATTCAAACTATAGCACTAGTAATGTCAGTGAGGTTCGTAGTGTTGGTGGTAGGTGGTGAAAGTGGAGGTGGCAGTGGGGTTTTGGGGTTGGGCAACGACACTGCACATTAGTGTATAAGAAAAATAACAGCAGTATATACTAAACAGATAGTGGAAAATATAAAATGTAATGCAGTGGACCTGGGCTGCGACTTCAAATGAATGGCCAAGAAAGCCCGCTTAAAACACAGTGACATTTAAGCCAAGATCTCAAAAATGAGTGGCCTCACCAAGGGAACCTTGTGCTGCATATCCATGATTAAGATTATGTTGTACACGTCTAAACATTCAAGAATGTTAGTAATAGAGCATAAGCTCCTATAAAGTTTATGGTTAAAATATGAATGAGTTGGTTCTCTTATAATCTCATTTTCTCCATAAACATTTGAGAATTTTTCATGATAACTTTTTCCATCACACCACTAAACTCTATACAGGGTAAAGGATGCAAATTAGCATTTAACAATTATTTTAAAGTCCACTTTGTGTCTCTCTACTCAATCATCTTTTCTTAGTCTTCTAGAAAGTTTTTCTGTTCCTAAGAGCTGGGTATAAGTAGAAAGCCTACTTCATTTATTCTGGCATCTTATAGTATTAAGAATATCTCTGCAAAATTGTATGTCATCTGTATAAAATAATCTTTTTCTGGCAATTTCCTAACTATTAATTTAGCTGCCTTTTTGTGTTTTTAAATAAGG
>NW_026656303.1:0-5946 GCF_009828535.3 Hylobates moloch
AAGGTTCTCCAAGACCCCACCAGAGTAGCTAGATACAGAGTGTCGACGGGTGCATTCACAAACCCTGAGCTAGACACAGGGTGCTGATTGGTGTATTTACAAACCTTGAGCTAGATACAGAGTGCCAATTGGTGTATTTACAATCCCTTAGCTAGCCATAAAGGTTCTCCACGTCCCCACCAGACCCAGGAGCCCAGCCAGCTTCACCCAGTGGATCCTGCACCGGGGCTGCAGGTGGAGCTGCTTGCCAGTCCCGCGCTGTGCACCCGAACTCCTCAGCCCTTGGGTGGTCGATGGGACTGGGCGCCGTGGAGCAGGGGGAGGTGCTCGTCAGGGAGGCTTGGGTGGCACAGGAACCCACGGAGGAGGGGGAGGCTCAGGCATGGCGGGCTGCAGGTCCCAAGCCCTGCCCCACAGGGAGGCAGCTAAGGCTCGGGGAGAAATTGAGCACAGCAGCTGCTGGCCCAGGTGCTAAGCCCCTCACTGCTCGGGTCTTGTGGGCGAGCCGTCCGCTCCGAGTGAGGGTCCCACCGAGCCCACACCCACCCGGAACTCGCGCTGGCCCGTAAGCGCCGTGCGCAGCCCCGGTTCCCGCCCGCGCCTCCTTGCAAGCTGAGGGAACCGGCTCCGGCCTTGGCCAGCCCAGAAAGGGGCTCCCACATCACAGCGGCGGGCTGAAGGGCTCATCAAGTGCCGCCAGAGTGGGCGTCAAGGCCGAGGAGGTGCCGAGAGCGAGGGAGGGCTGCCAGGGCTGCCAGCATGTTGTCACCTCTCAATATGTTATCATATTTGGTACATATTTATACTAAAAATGTATTGTTTATAAGAAATTCAGATTTTACTGGTGTCTTGTATTACATCTGGCAATCCTGTCTTCACACTGTTTCAATATTGGGAATATTGCATATAGTTAGGATTTTGTGTGTGATAAGGCAAGAGTTATAAACTCATGGGTGTTCCCAGCCTTAACTCTTTGCATGCCATCTAAAGATTTCGAATTTGCCATTTCAGTTATTCCCTCCCCCTACAGTCTGAAGAGAGTTCTAGGTTGCTAGGTTTCCATGTTTTGTGGGCATTGTGATGCAGAGTCAAAAGAACTTTGAAAGAGGAATAAGTGGAGAGGTAGAGGGCAGAAGAAATGGGGTCAGGAAGGGCACGACCCCGTGAAGCACACCTTTCCTAAGGATTTTGACGAATGAGAATGAAGATAAACTGTGAGTTGAAAGTGAAAGAGAAAACATACGGGATCTTAGTACTTCTTAGCTTGTGTAACCATTTTAGAATATATTTAAGAAATTATTTTAAAGTTAGCTTTGGTTTCTTGATTTATCATTTGTTGATGTAGATCCTATTCTGAGAGTTGTCCCTCTGGATCAGGGATTTAACATGTTCACATATGTTTGATATGAACATATGCGGGAAAGTTCCTGGTTTCATTTGTCACAACATTTTGAGTGATGCAATCATTTTAAAATAAAACTAACAAATTTGAAAGAAACAGAAGATAAGGTCCCTCAATTGAAGAAATTAGGATATGGTGGGGATTTCTGGCCAGTCATGAGTGCATGGGAATCAGAAGGCATATGTTAGTTGAAGCTCTTTCATCTGAGGTGAAGTGAAGTTGTATATTGGAGGGGTTTGTCAGTAGGGAAAGATGGGATATTTACATAAAGAAGTCTGATTGAGCTGATGAGTCATTAATGTAATTTAGTGCTAAATATTTAAAGTTTTGTTAGAAGTAACACATGTCTTTCTCCAGAGCATGTGGGCATTGGAGGATACAGTATAAATAGAATAAAAATAAACTACTTTCAATGTAAAGGATAATCAAAACTGATTTAAAAAGATTCAAAACAGTCAGTTTCTTTTAAAACTCCATATGTATCTTTTGAATCTCAACAGGTCATTATGTAAAAATCTTGGTCAGAAGAGAATATTTGAAAACACAACCCTGGTATTTAGAATGAAGCGTAATATTGTGCTTCTTCAGGGCCCTGATTATCAACTCAAAAGTCATTTATTTTAAAGATTTTAAACATTATAATTTTAAAAGCTATCAGGCACATACATCTACATTTATCTTTGTGGAAAAAATGATTTTGGTTTTCTGTATAACAAACAGTGAAATGTGTGTGTGTGTGTGTGTGTGTGTATGTATGTGTGTGTGTGTGTATACATACACTGAAGCATTTTGGTTTATTTTTAATATATATTAAAATTTATATTTAATGTATATATATTTTAGTGTTTATATTTAATACATATATTTATAATGCTCTATGTAAGTGAGGTATAGAACATTAAATACTTTAAAAATACCAGAAAACAGAAGAAAATAGCAGACTTGGTGGTAAACACAGTCATTTGGCTGAGTTATTTAAAAAAAAATGATTAAATAAGAAAGACATATGACTCTTGGCTATTTCCAAACATATGTCCAAACATTAAATAATAAAGATTGAGAGGTTTAACAGAATACATATACCCTTCTTGTGCAATTCCAGGGAGCGTTTATTTTTTAATGAGTAATAATAACCTTAAGTACATAGTTTTGTGATGTAATTACATTTCAGAGGGCAATAAGCCTTTAGATATCACATATATTATGTTTATTGAAAAACCAGTCTTAAAATAGTTGAGTGACATAAATATATGTGATAAATATACTAGTATATTCACAATGAACACTGGATATTTCTTATATACAATCCTATTTCAGAATGTAGAAGGGAACAATGAATCTCATAGTTATCCTGAATGTGCAAGTGAAAGACCCTACCAAACAGCAGAGCAGCATAGATGCTTTTCTTGGGGGAAGAAGGTGCAGGAGCTGTTTTTTCCTTTCTTTTATGAAAATATCTTTCTTTGTTTTCAGGGTGCATCTGACAAGCCTTAGATGGCCACTAGCAACTTCAGTTCTCACCGAATTACTGCATTTCAGTCTTACTGAGAAGCAGCCAGTCATACTATCCTCAAATTTTGTGAGTTCAGTTTACTTTATTTAGAAAGCCTCCAAAATGTAGACTCTGTCTATTGTTTGACCTTGATGCTAACTGCTGATGCTAAGATGTTTATGTAGAGAGATTTTCTAATTGCCAATATTAAAAACATAAAACTCAGCAAAGCTTAGCAAGGACCCAAAAATATGCCTGTGAAATGATCAGAGTGTGTGAGGACTCTGAAGAAGAAAGTAAAGCAAAAGTATACTAGAGAATGGAGAAATGAGTATTGAGAAATACATATATTTAAATGTTAGAGTTTTACAATGCATGTACAAAAAAACATAAGTAAAATAAAGATAAATAAAGCAGGATAAGAAAGTATCACATAGTAACAGAAGCAAAAGAATGAAATACTTAAAAGTTGGTGGAAATGAAAAGTATACTACTCCATGACTTAGAAACAGCACAAGACAGACAAAAATATGAGATAAACTTTAATTGTGATCACTGTTATTGGTGTATAGGAATGCTTGTGATTTTTGCACACTGATTTTGTATCCTGAGACTTTGCTGAAGTTGCTTATCAGCTTAAGGAGATTTTGGGCTGAGATGATGGGGTTTTCTAAATATACAATCATGTCATCTGCAAACAGAGGCAATTTGACTTCCTCTGTTCTTATTTGAATGCCCTTTCTTTCTCTTGCCTGATTGCCCTGGCCAGAACTTCCAATGCTATGTTGAATGGGAGTGGTGAAAGAGGGCATCCTTATCTTGTGCCAGTTTTCAAAGGGAATGCTTTCGGTTTTTGCCCATTCGGTATTATATTGGCTGTGGGTTTGTCATAAATAGCTCTTATTATTTTGAGATACGTTCCATCAATACCTAGTCTATTGAGAGTTTTTAGCATGAAGCGGTGTTGAATTTTGTCAAAGGCCTTTTCTGCATCTATTAAGATAATCATGTGTTTTTTGTCATTGGTTCTGTTTATATGATGGATTAGGTTTATTGATTTGCATATGTTGAACCAGCCTTGCATCCCAGGGATGAAGCTGACTTGATCATGGTGGATAAGCTTTTTGATGTGCTGCTGGATTTGGTTTGCCAGTATTTTACTGAGGATTTTTGTATCAATGTTCATCAGGGATATCGGCCTGAAATTCTCTTTTTCTGTTGTGTCTCTGCCAGGTTTTGCTATCAGGATGATGCTAGCCTCATAAAATGAGTTAGGGAGGAGTCCCTCTCTTTCTATTGTTAAAATAGTTTCAGAAAGAATGGTACCAGCTCCTCTTTGTACATTTGGTAGAATTTGGTTGTGAATCTGTCTGGTCCTGGACTTTTTTTGGTTGGTAGGCTATTAATTACTGCCTCAAATTAAGAACTTGTTATTGGTCTGTTCAGGGATTCAACTTCTTCCTGGTTTAGACTTGGGAGGGTGTATGTGTCCAGGAATGTATCCATTTCTTCCAGATCTTCTAGTTTATTTGTGTAGAGGTGTTTATAGTATTCTCTGATAGTAGTTTGTATTTCTGTGGGATCAGTGGTGATATCCCCTTTATCACTTTTTATTGCATCTATTGGATTCTTTTCCTTTTCTTCTTTATTAGTCTGGCTAGCAGTCTATCTATTTTGTTGATCTTTTCAAAAAAACAGCTCCTAAATTCATTGATTTTTTGAGGGGTTTTTTGTGTCTCTATCTCCTTCAGTTCTGCCCTGATCTTAGCTATTACTTGTCTTCTGCTAGCTTTTGAATTTGTTTGCCCTTGCTTCTCTAATTCTTTTAATCGTGAGGTTAGGGTGCCGATTTTAGATATTTCTTGCTTTCTCTTGTGGGCATTTAGTGCTATAAACTTCCCTCTAAACACTGCTTTAGCTGTGTCCCAGAGATTCTGGTTTGTTGTTACTTTGTTCTCATTGGTTTCAAAGAACTTATTTATTTCTGCCTTCATTTCGTTATGTACTCAGTAGTCATTCAGGAGCAGGTTGTTCAGTTTCCATGTAGTTATGCAGTTTTAGTGAGTTTCTTAATCTTGAGTTCTAATTTGATTGCACTGTGGTCTGAAAGACTGTTTATTATGATTTCCATTCTTTTGCATTTGCTGAGGAGTGTTTTACTTACAATTATGTGTTCAATTTTAGAGTAAGTGTGATGTGGTGCTGAGAAGAATGTATATTCTGTTGATTTGGGTTAGAGAGTTCTGTAGATGTCTATTAGGTCCAGAGCTGAGTTCAAGTCCTGAATATCCTTGTTAATTTTCTGTCTCATTGATCTGTCTAATATTGACAGTGGGGTCACTACCTCCAATAAAAGATATAACGTTTGATAAAAAAATAGTCATCCTTGAATTAATATCAAACTCTGAAAAAATAATTGAAGATTAAATTGAAGGGAATAATGAGCATGAGATCATAAAAGCTCAGCAGTATTGGAACAGAGAAAGCATGTCGAGTGAATAGAGGAAAAAGTTGGTTAGGGGAGATGGAGTCGGATTGTGGAGGGTCTCTGAAGACTGCAGTTATGAGATAAGGTTCCACATAATTCTACATCAGTTCTACATCTTTAAATCCTGCTAACTTATCCATAAATCCTACCTATGTTAGCTCATAAAAACTAGCCATGAGAAATGAAAACCATGTTAGGCAATTTCTCAAACTCCACCAGATTTCTTTTCAGCCCACTTGCATTCGCCCTTCTCCACCATGGAATTCAGTAAGAATGTTCCCTGCCCATAATCCTGCTCTGAAGAAATCTGTCAAGTTGATTGTTCAAAGTCCTCTCATAGAGTAGAATTGGAAGCATAGAGTTTCAGAGTATTAGGGTACACTGAAAGTGTTTGAGCAGGTAAAAGACATAAGGAAAGTAAAAGGTAAGAGGAGAGGGGTGACAGGAGAGTAGTGAGTGTAGAGTTTGCCATCAGTGAAATCTGCCACTATAAGTAGTAAAGCAAGCATGAGGTAATTTTCAGCTTGACTAGTGCTGAGGCATTGAGAATGAACAGAAAGTGGT
>NW_026656304.1:0-5216 GCF_009828535.3 Hylobates moloch
GCCACTATAATGACTGCTTCTGTCTGATATGAAAATCACTAGATGCCAAGAGTGGGACTAAGCACTACTGCAAATTATTACAAGTTTTCCCCTAAGAATGCAACATACTAGATAACATTTCTAAGTATCAAAATGAGTTATGGGAGAAGTAGAATATTAATGAAAGATCAAAGAATCCAGAACATAAATTCTTAGCCACTAATGTATATTATAGCCCAATCATGGACTCCAGCCTCTGGGGCTGTCTATAGTTGAGTCAACAAATAACTTTGTTAACAAGAAGAAAGCCCTATGTAGTGCCTGCCCAAGGGGACTGGGTAGTCTATGAGCAATCTTTTTCGAAGTTAACAGTTGGCCCTGGAAAAAGGCACAAGATTTAGATCCTGCCAACTTTTACAGGAGTAATTGAATTGATGTAACAATGTTCTCCATTTAATTAACAGAGACAGGATAACTCAACTATTTTCCCAGAGGCAGATGTTAAGGGTACTGTTTGTCAACTGTAGGCATTTATTTCACATAAAGGCCTCCTCCATAAGAGTGTGGAAGTCTTATCACATTTAATCTCCATTACATTTAGCAGATTCTGATTTCAACTTCTAAACTTAATCTAAGGAAACATTTTCAAATGGGCCTTAAGCACAAATGAAATACAGGCCTGGAGAAGCAAACAGGTGAGTGGTTAGCATGTCCAACTTTTGCCTCGTCTGAGCTGGGCACCTGAGTATGTGATTGTTGGCCTTTTCTTTTCTGAAGCTTCCAAGAAGATGGTTACATGAACTTGTAGTAAGGGTCTCACAATGAGGAGTCAAAAGACTGTGTTTTAATTGTTAAGGGTTAGGTATAAAATGAACTGTAGGAAGCAGAAAAGGTAAGTTAAAAGGCAATATAATTAATGTATCTCTTAGAAAAATAAAAGCACGTGGTAACAATACTCCACTTCTATGTTTTATTCCATTTCTATGGGAATTGTGTGTTGTACTTATTCTAGATAGTTTCTGCTGAAAGCAGGCAGAAATATTGGGTCTTAAAGTGGAAATGATCTATTTGAAGTTAGAAATATTTATGAGTATCCAAAACTTAGAGCTATCTGTTAGATCATGAGGATGCCAGGTCTGGAAGTTCTCTGAAGAAGCCAATATTGTAACTCCATAGAGAGGATGCAAAAACAGTATAATCCACAGTGTAGAAGTATGCCTCTTCTTGCAACCAGGTCAAAAGGTAAAAGTGGCCCCCACAAACAAAATTTTTCTGACCTGATAAAGAATTCTAACTATTCAGGGATGGAGCCAAGATGGCCGAATAGGAACAGCTCCAGTCTACAGCACCCAGCATGAGTGATGCAGAAGGGTGATTTCTGAATTTCCAACTAAGGTACTGGGTTCATCTCACAAGGGAGTGTCAGACAGTGGGTGCAGGACAGTGGGTGAAGTGCACCAAGTGTGAGCTGAAGCAGGGTGAGTTATTGCCTCACCCGGGAAGTGCAAGGGGTCAGGGAATTCCCTTTCCAAGTCAAAGAAAGGGTTGACAAATGGCATCTGGAAAATTGGGTCACTCACACCCTAATACTTCACTTTTCCAACAGTCTTAGCAAATGGCACACTAGGAGATTATATTCCACACCTGGCTTAAAGGGTCCTATGCCCATGGAGCCTCACTCATTGCCAGCACAACAGTCTGAGATCAAACTGAAAGGCAGCAGTGAGGCTGGCGGGGGGGGGGCACCATTGTCAAGGCCTGAGTAGGTAAACAAAGCAGCTGGGAAGCTAGAACTGGGTGGAGCCCACTGCAGCTCAAGGAGGCCTGCCTGCCTTTGTAGATTCCACCTCTGGGGGCAGGGCATAGCCAAACAAAAGGTAGCAGAAACCTCTGCAGGCTTAAATGTTCCTGTCTGACAGCTTTGAAGATAGTAGTGGTTCTCTCAGCATGCAGCTGGAGATCTGAGAACAGAAAGACTGCCTCCTCAAGTTGGTCCCTGACCCCCAAGTAGCCTAACTGGGAGGCATCCCCAGTAGGGGCAGACTGACAACTCAAACAGACAGGTACCCCTCTGAGACAAAACTTCCAGAGGAATGATCAGGCAGCAAAATTTGTGGTTCACCAATATCCGCTGTTCTGCAGCCTCCACTGCTGATACCCAGGAAAACAGGGTCTGGAGTGGACCTCCAGCAAACTCGAACAGACCTGCAGCTGAAGGTCCTGACTGTTAGAAGGAAAACTAACAAACACAAAGGACAGCCACACCAAAACCCCATCGGTACATCACCATCATCAAAGACCAAAGGTAGATCAAACCACAAAGATGGGGAAAAAACAGAGCAGAAAAACTGGAAACTCTAAAAATCAGAGAGCATCTCCTCCTCCAAAGGAATGCAGCTCCTCACCAGCAATGAAACAAAGCTGGGTGGAGAATGACTTTGATGAGTTGAGAGAAGAAGGCTTCGGATGACCAAATTACTCTGAGCTAAAGGAGGAAGTTCGAACACATGGCGAAGAAGTTAAAAACCTTGAAAAAAATTTAGACAAATAGCTAACTAGAATAACCAATGCAGAAAAGTCCTTAAAGGAAGTCATGGGGCTGAAAAACAAGGCATGAGAACTACAGGACGAATGCACAAGCCTCAGTAGCCAATTCAGTCAACTGGAGGAAAGGCTGTCAGTGATAGAGAATCAAACAAATGAAATGAAGTGAGAAGACAATTTGAGAGAAAAAAGAATAAAAAGAAATCAACAAACCCTCCAGGAAATACAGGACTATGTGAAAAGGCCAAATGTACGTCTGATTGATGTACCTGAAAGTGACGGGGAGAATGGAAACAAGTTGGAAAACACCCTGCAGGATATTATCCAGGAGAACTTCCCCAGTCTAGCAAGGCAGGCCAACATTCAGATTCAGGAAATACAGAGAACATCACAAAGATACTCCTCAAGAAGAGCAACTCCAAGACACGTAATTGTCAGATTCACCAAAGTTGAAATGAAGGAAAAATGCTAAGGGCAGCCAGAGAGAAAGATCAGGTTACCCAAAAAGGGAAGCCTATCAGACTAACAGTGGATCTCTTGGCAGAAACTCTGCAAGCCAGAAGAGATGGGGGCAAATATTAAATATTCTTAAAGAAAAGAATTTTCAACCCAGAATTTCACATCCAGCCATACTAAGCTTCATAAGTGAAGGAGAAATAAAATACTTTACAGACAAGCAAATGCTGAGAGATTTTGTCACTACCAGGCCTGCCCTAAAAGACCTCTGAAGGAAGCATTAAATATGGAAAGGAATAATCAGCACCGGCCACTGGAAAAACATGCGAAATTGTAAAGAATATCGAGGCTAAAAAGAAACTGCATCAACTAACGAGCAAAATAACCAGCTAACATCATAATGTCAGGATCAGATTCACACGTAACGATATTGACCTTAAATGTAAATGGGCTAAATTGTCCAATTAAAAGACACAAACTAGAAAATTGGATAAAGAGTCAAGCCCCATCAGTGTGCTGTATTCAGGAAACCCATCTCATGTGCAGAGACACACATTGGCTCAAACTAAAGGGATGCAGGAAGATCTACCAAGCAAATGGAAAACAAAAAAAGGCAGGGGTTGTAATCCTTGTTTCTGATAAAACAGACTTTAAACCAACAAAAACCAAAAGAGACAAAGAAGGCCATTACATAATGGTGAAGGGATCAATTCAACAAGAAGAGTTAACTACCCTAAATATATATGCACCAATTCAGGATCACCCAGATTCATAAAGCAAGTCCTTAGAGACCTACAAAGAGACTTAGACTCCCACACAATAATAATGGGAGAATTTAACAACCCACTGTAAACATTAGACAGATCAATGAGACAGAAAGGTAAAAAGGATACCCAGGAATTGAACTCAGCTCTGCACCAAGCGGACCTAATAGACATCTACAGAACTCTCCACCCCAAATCAACAGAATATACATTTTTTTGAGCACCACATCACACCTATTCCAAAATTGACCACATAGTTGGAAGTACAGCTCTCCCCAGCAAACGTAAAAGAAAAGAAATCATAACAAACTGTCTCTCAGACCACCGTGCAATCAAACTAGAACTCAGGATTCAGAAACTCACTCAAAACCACTCAAATACATGGAAACTGAACAAGCTGCTCCTGAGTGACTACTGGGTACATAACGAAATGAAGGTGGAAATAAAGATGTTCTTTGAAACCAACGAGAACAAAGACACAACATACCAGAATCTCTGGGACACATTCAAAGCAGTGTTTAGAGGGAAATATATAGCAGTAAATGCCCACAAGAGAAAGTAGGAAAGATCCAAAATTGACACCCTAACATCACAATTAAAAGAACTAGAAAAGCAAGAGCAAACAAATTAAGCTAGCAGAAGGCAAGATATAACTAAAATCAGGTCAGAACTGAAGGAAATAGAGACATAAAAAACCCTTCAAAAAACTAATGAATCCAGGAGCTCGTCTTTTGAAAAGATCAACAAAATTTATAGACCACTAGCAAGACTAAGAAGAAAAGAGAGAAGAATCAAGTAGAAACAATAAAATATGATAAAGGGGATATCACCACAAATCCCACAGAAATACAATCTACCATCAGAGAATACTACAAACACCTTTACGCAAATAAACTAGAAAATCTAGAAAAAATGGATAAATTCCTCGACACATACATGCCCCCCAAGACTAAACCAGGAAGAAGTTGAATCTCTGAATAGACCAATAACAGGCTCTGAAGTGAAATTGTGGAAATAATCAATAGCTTACCAACAAAAAAGAGTCCAGGACCTCATGGGTTCACAGCCAAATTCTACCAGAGGTACAAGGAGGAACTGGTACCATTCCTTCTGAAACTATTCCAATCAATAGAAAAAGAGGGAATCCTCCCTAACACATTTTATGAGGCCAGCATTATGCTGATACCAAAGCCTGGCAGAGACATAACCAAAAAAGAGAATTTCAGACCAATATGCTTGATGAACATTGATGCAAAAATCCTCAATAAAATACTGGCAAACCGAATCCAGCAGCACGTCCAGAAGCTTACCCACCATGATCAAGTGGGCTTCATCCCTGGGATGCAAGGCTGGTTCAACATACGCAAATCAATAAATGTAATCCAGCATATAAACAGAACCAAAGACAAAAACCACAAGATTATCTCAACAGATGCAGAAAAGGCCTTTGACAAAATTCAACAACACTTCATG
>NW_026656304.1:5316-5945 GCF_009828535.3 Hylobates moloch
GAAATAAAGGGTATTCAATTAGGAAAAGAGGAAGTCAAATTGTCCCTGTTTGCAGATGACATGATTATATATCTAGAAAACCCCATTGTCTCGGCCCAAAATCACCACAAGCTGATAAGCAACTTCAGCAAAGTCTCAGGATACAAAACCAATGTACAAAAATCACAAGCATTGTTGTTCACCAGTAACAGACAAACAGAGAGCCAAATCATGAGTGAACTTCCATTCACAATTGTTTCAAAGAGAATAAAATACCTAGGAATCCACCTTAAAAGGGACGTGAAGGACCTCTTCAAGGAGAACTACAAACCACTGCTCAATGAAATAAAAGAGGATACAAACAAATGGAAAAACATTCCATGCTCATGGGTTAGAAGAATTATTATCGTGAAAATGGCCATACTGCCCAAGGTAATTTATAAATTCAAGCCATCCCCATCATGTTACCAATGACTTTCTTCACAGAATTGGAAAAAACTACTCTAAAGTTCATATGGAACCAAAAAGAGCCCGCATCACCAAGTCCATCCTAATCCAAAAGAACAAAGCTGGAGGCATCACATTACCTGACTTCAAACTATCCTACAAGGCTACAGTGACCAAAACAGCATGGTACTGGTACCAAAAGA
>NW_026656305.1:0-5945 GCF_009828535.3 Hylobates moloch
AGTAGCTGGGACTACAGGTGCCCGCCACCATGCCCGGCTAATTTTTTGTATTTTTTAGTAGAGACGGGGTTTCACCATGTTAGCCAGGATGGCCTCGATCTCCTGACCTCGTGATCTGCCCACCTCGGCCTCCCAAAGTGCTGGGATTACAAGCGTGAGCCACTGTAACTTTTGTATTTTTAGTAGAGACAGGGTTTCACCATGTTGGCCAGGCTGGTCTTGAACTCCTGACCTCAAATGATCCACCCACCTCAGCCTCCCAAAGTGCAGGGATTACAGGCATGAGCCACTGTGTCTGGCCTATACTGTGTTTTAAAATCACTTGGGGTTATTAGTTTTCTTTATGGTTATGACATCATTTTGCTATATAATTATATTTTTTGTTTTGTTTCCAATTTCTTTTTAAATTTTTAATTTTGTGAAACATTAACATAGTCTAAAAACAGACTACATAATAAAGTACATTTTCAAAATTCTTTCTTTACCTCTGTCTTCTTCATCCTGTTTCCTCCATTGCTCTCCAGGTAGCCATTTTAATATGCTAATTACCCTGATTTGATCATGACACATGTATACATGTATCAAAACATCACATTGTACCCCATAAGTACTTACAATTATCGTGTGCCACTTAAAAACAAAATAGTTCCTTTTAATCAAGGTATTGTATTTCTACAACCTAGTCTGGGGCTCTGAAAATGCTCATTGCCTGTGGGTTATCATTAATTTAAATGGAACCTAAAAAAAATAAAACAGAACTTTGTAAAAATAAAAAAAATTAGCCTAGTTTTCTATTTTTTGAAAATATAAGCAAATGTATATACATACACATATCCCCATCTTTATTAGATAAAAGTTAGAATACTATAATCTTCTTCTGTACCTTGCTGTTTTCACCATACAATATAGCCTGGACATCATTCCATTTCAGTATGTAGATCTTGTCCTCTCTCCTTTATATAACTGCTCACTACTCAACTATGTGTTCTTACCATGGTTTATTCATTTGGTCTTCTCTTGATGGGCATTTGAGTTTTTTCCGGTCTTTTGTTATTAAAATAATGCTGTAATAATTATCCATGTGCATATATTTTTGAATTTTTGTGTGAGGCCATTTAAATGAATGAATTAGCCAACTCCAAAGCCCATCTAATATATTGTGTCTATTACTTAAGTAATTGATGGAAAGAGTTAATTTTATCATTATGTTTTAAATTCATAATAAAAATCATAATTATGTTTGTTAATTTCACAACTACACAAATTTGCACACGTGTGCAAATTCACTATTCACAATAGTGAATGCACACACAGCATTGTAATGAAAGTGAATATAAACTGTCAATGAACGTTCTTACTTTAGCATTCATAAAGCAGAAGATTGGTGTGATACCATTAGCTGCCCTAATAGGTTGAGTTCAAGCATGAACTTCATAGCAACACTCTTTGGATCATTATATAGCTTTAGATCATTATGTATTTCATTATATATGAAAAATGCTCATTATAACGTGGATAATGTACAGTTATTTCCCGCATAACAGCAGAGGTGATCTCAGAGTATATCACTGATCATCAAAATGACAGTAGCATCTTTGACAGTTGAGGAAGTGGAGGTTTTATCATTGTAAAGTGGAAACAGTTTGGTCTTGAGTTCATGTACCTCAGTTAAATCTTGGCTCTACCACTTTGAAGCTCTTAAATTTGGGTAGTAGAGGACCTGAAAGCCAAAAATATCCTTAGAAGGGTATGACCCTCAGACTGGGTCTATGTCCCATTTGCCCTTTACAAGCTGTAAACTCTTGAGCAAATATGGCAGGCAGGCTCTAAGATGGCCCCAGTGATCCCAACCTACTGGTATTCACACCCTTGTATAATCTCCCCTTAAGTGTGGGGTGAACATAGTGACTTGCTTCTGAGAAATAAAATGCAGCAAAGCTGACGGCACGTCATTTACATATTATGTTACCAGAGATTATGACTTCTGTCTCATTATTTAAGTATTTCTATTGCCTTCTCAGCTTGCCTGTTTTGATGAAGCAAGCTGCCAAATTGGAGAAGATTATGTTTTAAGGAAGTGAAGGCAGCTTCTTCCCAACAGCCAGGAACTAAGTCCTTCAATCCAACAACCTATGAGACAATAAATTCTGCCAACAGCCATGTGAGTTTGGACTGCATCATTCCCTAGTTGAACCTTAAGATAATATTAGCCCAAGTGAAACTAGACCCCTATCTCTCTGTATATAAAAATAAAATCAAAATGTATTAAAAACTCAAATATAAGACCTGAAACTATGATATTACTATAAGAAAACATTGGGGAAACCCTCTGGGATGTTGGTCTGGGCAAAGATTTTTTGACTAATACCTCAAAAGCACAAGCAACCAAAGCAAAAATGGATAAATGGGATCACAGAAAGTTAAAAAGCTTCTGCACAGCAAAGGAAACAACCACCAAAGTGAAAAGATAACCCACAGAATGGGAGAAAATATTTGCAAACTACCCATCTGACAAGGGATTTAATAACCAGAATATATAAGGAGCTCAAACAACTCAGGAAAATAATCTGATAATACGATTTTTTAAATGAGCAAATGATCTGAATAGACATTTCTCAAAAGAAGACATACAAATGTCCAACAGATATATGAAAAATGCTCAGCATCACTAATCATCAGAGAAATGCAAATCAAAGCTACAATGAGATATCATCTCGCCCCAGTTAAAATGGCATTTACCCAAAAGACAAGCAATAATACATGCTGGCAAGGATGTGGAGAAAAGGGAACCATTGTACACTGTTGGTGGGAATGTAAATTAGTTCAACCATTATGAAGAACAGTATGGAGGTTCCTCAAAAAACTAAAAACTACCATATGATCCAGCTATCCCACTACTAGGTATATACCCAAAAGAAAGGAAATCAGTATATCGAAGAGATATCTGCATTCCCATGTTTATTGCAGCACTGTTTACAATAGCCAAGATTTGGAAGCAAGTGTCCATCAACAGATGAGTTGATAAAGAAAATGCGGTATGTATACCCAATTGATTATATAAAAAAAGAATGAAATCCTGCCATTTACAACAACATGGGTGGAACTAGAGGACATTATGTTAAGTGAAATAAGCCAGGTACAGAAAGACAAATTTCACATGCTCTCATTCATATGTGGGAACTATTAATAACTATGGGTGCGAAACCATAGTTAGAGATAATGAATAATATCTAGTATTTGATAGCACAACCAGGTGACTACAGTCAACAATCATTTATTATATATTTTAAATAACTAAAAGAGTAGAATTGAAATGTTCACAACACAAAGAAATAAGAACTGCTTGAGATGATGGATACTTCAATTACTCTGATGTGATTATTACACATTGTATGCCTGTATCAAAACTTCATATGTACTCCATAAATATATACATCTATAATATACCCATAAAAATTAAAAATTATAAAAGATGATTACAACCCAGCCAAAGCCTTAATTACAGGATGTGAGAGACTCTGAAGTAGAGGTTCCAGTTAAGCTGTATCTGGATTCCTGACCCACAGAAACTGAGATAATAAATTTGTATTAAGTCATTAAATATTGGGTAAATTTTTATTACAAGGCAATAGATAACTAATAAAGCAAGTAAGGCCAATTCTCTGGACATACATCTTGCAGTTTGTAAACTAGGCTCAAAAATGCCTTTCTTGTAGGATGGTTGTGAAGATTCATGAAATAGTGTTCATGAAAGTGCCTCAATATATCAGATGCTCCACATATGCTCATTTAGTCCCTCTGCCCTCATCCCCTAAAGTTTAGTTGAGATTCAATGCATTGAGGTCATGACTGTTTTGATTAGGATAGAAGAGGCTGAAAGGAAAGAATTCTGCATCAAGCACAATAGGAAATAGGAGCTGTTACCTGTTATTCCACAAAATAGAGAACTTACATATCCCAATTATCCTGATTTGATCTTTACATATTATATGAATGTATCAAATTCTCCATGTACCCTGAAAACAGGTGTATCAAATTTTTAAATGGAAAGATAAAAAAAATAAAAAATAGAAAGAACTTAGGATAGCAGAAGGATTCACAAGTCAAGGGAGAATCCAGGAAAGTTTAGGAAAAGAGGTTTGACATGAAGCCAACAAGGAGCTATACCAACAGCAAAAATTTCTCTAGGAATGACCTCAAACCAGGAATAAGGGAGATTGCTCTTCTTTTTCCATTTTTCTCCTGCTCCACAGACTTCCTAGTTCCTAGAATTACCATACTCTACACACAGTATGGGTTCAAGACACTTCTGTGCTTGGTTTGTCACATAACCATAGATGACAAGATTGTAGTCCTGTTACAAGTGCTCTGAGTCCCAAATAGCCAGTTTACCTTTTTTTTTTTTTAAGTTTTTTAATAAAAGCTTTAGCTTTACAGCTATTTCCAAATTTAGGGGCTGGATCACTCAATGAGGAAAGACCGCTGGAAAATAGTGAAATTGAAACACAAAGTAGAAATATTAAACAGTCAAGTAGCTGGAGAATGAAATTGCATTTGGGGAAAGGGAAAAGGGAAAGGATAGATGTATAAAGAAAAGGGTTTGGAAAAAAGGACAGAGGTGAACGGGAAGGGGGAGAAGAGATAAATTCAGCAGAGTAAGCAGTTCTTAAAAGAAAACCAGAGACAGCTTTTCCCATTGTGAAACAAGTGTGTTGGAACTTACTCTTTCAGGAATAACAGGAAGATGGATAAAATAGAAACAGAGGATATAGATACCTAAGCTTCATCCACTACCATGTGCAGGCTGGGAGCAAGGATGCAATCAGGCAGCTATAAATGTGGGAGGGGATGGGCCTTCCCTACACCATCTTCAAACCACTGCTGTCCCATCCAGTGCAACAGAAAATCAAGCACTTGCTTATAGCCAGGCACTAGGTTATTACAAAGTGTAATAACTTTTCAGCAGACCCCAGTTCCCCCAGGAGATCTGTTGTGAAGGCTGAGGTCAGTACCAAGGATAAACCTATTTCTTTTGAGTGTTAGAAGGCTCTCATCTTTATGCTTCAGTTATTCTTTGTAACTCACTTTCTCATACTTTCATCCTTATCTTGTAAAATGGAAAGAAATAAATTTGGACCTAGTCTACCATTTCTCTTATTTACCCTTACTGGAGTCTTCTCTGACAGTTTTGATAAATTCAAAATGATGCAGAAGTAAGATATTCCTTATAGCCTAGACGCTAGTTACATTTATAATGTCAAGATTCCAATTATACATAGGAAATGTCGCTTTCCTTAAAATACAAAATCTTCATTTAAGCAGGCTTGTTAAAATATTTATTCTGAAAAGGAGGTGAATCAAGAATTTGTTTGCCTGTACATAGGCAGAAGAGTTAGCATTAAGAAGAAAGCAGCCTCTGCAAAAGACATTGTAATATTCATTAATGACACTCATGTGCTGCCCTTCCCCAGCAATTTTTTCCACTTGAGTCTTCAATTTCTGTATTAAATAACTTCCTTTGTGGCAGTGAACAAGGCTGAGGGCCTGACATAGCATAACTACAGAGCAGGGGTTGGAAAACTACAGACCATGGGCCAAACCTGGCCCAATGCCTGAGTTTATAAATAAAGTTTTATTGATACACAGCCACACCCATTTGTGAAGGTATTGCCTATGGCTTTTAGCTCTACAATAGCAGAGGCATGCAGTTGCAACATGCGTGCCCCACAACAATAAAAAATATTTACTCTCTGGCTCTTTAAGAAAGAATTTGCCAACCCCTGGCAATGTACCAGGTCTGGAGATAGTGACCAGTGATAAAAGGAGACAAAAAAGGTTCAAATCATTCTTCATGACAGTTGGACATGAATGTCATGGGCTTCATCCTTTGGGGAATGGGAGACTATCATAACTGTTTAGTTACCTGATGACATAAATGGCCAACG
>NW_026656306.1:0-5942 GCF_009828535.3 Hylobates moloch
GTTGGCCAGGATGGTCTCAATCTCTTGACCTCGTGATCTGCCCAGCTGGGCCTCCCAAAGTGCTGGGATTACAGGCGTGAGCCACTGCGCCCGTCCATATTGTGAATTTAAAACTAATTCCTTTCAGACTTTTGCAGTACAGAAAGTACTTTGGGAGTGTCTCAGCTTCTACTTAGCATGTATCATGCCTAAGCATTCTGAATGGGAAGAAAAAGGTGGAAGTTTTGTTAATTTCTTATTGTTTTTCCAGATATGTTGATAGCAGAGAAGAAATGTAGGGTAGATGGTTAACAGCTATCCAAGTTATAAACTAATATAATAAGGTAATATTTCTTTTATTTAGATGTAACCTTGTAAGAAGTTTAGAAAGTTTCTATATGACTTGAAATCCATCTGCAGCTTATTTTCTTTCTTTCTTTCTTTTCTTTTTTTTTTTTTTTTGAGATGGAGTTTTGTTCTTGTTGCCCAGGTTGGAGTGCAGTGGCGGGATCTCAGCTCACTGCAACCTCTGCCTCCCTTGTTCAAGTGATTCTCCTGCTTCAGCCTCCCGAGTAGCTGAGATTACGGGCGCCTGCCACATCTGGCTAATTTTTATATTTTTAGTAGAAACGGGATTTTACCATATTGGCCAGGCTGGTCTCAAACTCCTGACCTCAGGTGATCCACCCACCTCGGCCTCCCAAAGTGCTGGAATTACAGGCGTGAGCCACTGCGCCTGGCCTATTTTCTTACCTGTATTTTCAGTGATTCATACCAACACAGGCCCTCTTTATTTTTTTATTTCTGCCAGAGTTTTCAGCATTTTTCTATTCCCTTAGATCATATATCTTAGAATAATCACTGATTCTTTCAGACTGTCATCAAATTAACTCAGCAGTTCTTACAAATGCCTTTCATAGCCATCCCTTTCACCATATTTTCATTGATACCATCCCAGCACAGGTTCGTAGTTGAAACTTACGAGTAACATACCTGGTGTCTGATTGGTTGTCATACTTTTCAGTTTCCCTCCCTTCAGATCCAATCCATTCTACACATTATACTGATTTTCCTAGTGTACTGATTTCTGTTATGTCACTTTGCTGCTTAGGCTTCTTAATGCTTACTGTATCAGGTGTAAACACCTTTTGCTTACCTTTCAGGCCTTTTTAGAGTCTTATATAGCTTACTCGCATGCTCCAACTCCAATCCCGTACTTCAGGCTGGTCTTATTTGCCTCTTCATATGCCTTGTGCATGAGGGTACATTGTTCAGTTGCTATAACAAAGACCAAACCACAGTACCCTAAACAAAATAAAAGTTTCTCTCTCCCATAGCAATCCAAACAGTTCAAGACTAATATGGTGGGTCCATGGTGCTGAAGACCTAGACTCCTCTCTTGTTGCTCTGCTCTTTCCCTCATCTACAAGGTTAAAGATAGTTTACCTTCACCATTTCCCTCTTCCAGCCAATGGGGAGGTAAGCAGGAGAAAAAGGAAAACACCCATTCCTTTTAGGAGCATGATCTGGGCCAGGTGCAGGGGCTCATGCCTGTAATCCCAGCACTTTGGGAGGCCGAGGTGGGCGGATCACGAGGTCAGGAGATTGAGACCATCCTGGCTAACATGGTGAAACCCTGTCTCTACTAAAAATACAAAAAATAGCTGGGCATGGTGGTGCGTGCCAATAGTCCCAGCTACTCGGGAGGCTGAGGCAGGACAATTGCTTGAACCAGGGAGTCGGAGGTTGCAGTGAGCCAAGATCACACCACTGCACTCTAGCCTGGCACAGAGCGAGACTCCATCTCAAAAAACAAAACAAAACAAAAAAAGCATGATCTGGAAGTTGTATCCATAATTTTTACATATGTTCCATTGACAAGAACTTAATTGTAAGGGTTCACATAATCACAGGGAGACTAATTGGGAATGCACCCAAATAATTCTGTCACTATATACTGGATTATACAGGATGCAGGTAAAAAGAAAATTGTGTGTGTGTGTGTGTGTGTGTGTGTGTGTGTGTATACATATATAAAACTGATATAACTATATGAAGGAAGGGGATAGGTTTGTATTGTGTAAATACTCATCCATCTTGGCAGGAGGTCAGCAGATGATGTCTAAAGTAGATAAAACATGAAATACACACACACACACACACACACATAAAATAAAATTTTATCACTATGAAAGTAAAGCAGTACTTGCTGTATCTTGCTAATTGTAAGGGTGGTTGTGTGTGTGTACACATATATACACATACATACTATCTATGATAGGTTAGGAGAATTGAGAATATTAATTTTTAATCAAGTAATATATGTACATATTTAAAAGATACAGAATAAGATGAGCTTATAATGAAAAACAACATTCTTCCCCATTCCCAGACTCGTTGCTTAGAGTGAACCACTTTTAACTGTTTTTGGTTCTTGTGATTATCTTCATATCTCTAAATCATATGCTTAAATTGATATTTCATGTTTTATCTACTTTAGACATCATCTGCTGACCTCTTGCCAAGATGGATGAGTATTTACACGATACAAACCTATCCCCTTCCTTCATATAGTTATATCATAGTTTTTGGTTCCTCTTTTGTGGTTACCTTTGTAACTTTGAGTAATAGACTTTAACCTGTGTTTCTTATTCTATAATTTATAAACTGAGACTACCTCTTAACCCGTCCACTTGGTAAGAAAGGGTATTAGGGAGTTCCTGCTCTTATTTTGTAATTGGTTGACAGTTCTTTTACATTGTCAAAGTTGATAACATTTACATTTTGTTTTGAGCAGTAAATAAATCTTCTGCACCTTATTGTTGATTTCAAAAGTTGAAAATCAGTAGCCATCATTAATATTTATAACTGTATCCATACTTTGCTGAACTATATAGTGTATTGAGTTTATTCCCTGCCCTTTGTTTCCTATATTACAGACCTTTCTACTGTTGAAGACTGTCAAATGTTTTTCCTTTTTTTTAATGCTTCATCAGTTGCTTTAAATCTTGCCACATTTTAGTTTTCCTTATATGTAAATCATAACTCTTGTATAGTGTTTTTGTTTTTTTTTCCTGGAATTTGATTTATCCTCTGTGCCCGTTTTCACCCACGCTTCAAGTTGGGAAAAGAAACGTATTTTTCTTACCATGACCCTAATTTTTTCAACGTTTTTATTATTTGGCTGATAGCTTGGATTCTATTGTATTCTCCTTTTTGAATCCTGTTTTCATTTGGATCAGTTGCATATTTGGACCAACATTAGCCATTATTATAGTCATTTAATTAGGGTCTTTAGACCCTAGGGCGGCAAGCAGATCGGGTATGGGTGGCTCTCAAGCTGTTCTGTATTTCAGAAAAGCCTAATGGTAATTGCACGTTTACCCCTAATTAGCCTGTACATGCAAAGTAAAACACCAAATTACTTTTCTGTTTGTTAGAAATATTTTAGGGTGCTGGCAGTTATATATATTGTAGATTACCAACGATAGAAAAATTATGTAATAACTTAGTAAATATATAATAGTTTGGTTTAAGCATCTTTTAAAACACGGGATCCTGGGCAAAAATAAATAATAAGAAACTTGTGAAAATTTTGGTAACCACCCAGTAATGCCTAAAAAAGCTTTATTCTGAGGCTTGATGGGTTCAGCCTTTTTTTTTTTTTTTTTTTTTGAGGCAGAGTCTGGCTTTGTCCCCCAGGCTGGAGTGCGGTGGCGTGATCTCGGCTCACTGCAAGCTCCGCCCCCCGGGTTCACGCCATTCTCCTGCCTCAGCCTCCCGAGTAGCTGGGACTACAGGTGCCCGCCACCACACCCGGCTAATTTTTTGTATTTTTAGTAGAGATGGGGTTTCACCGTGTTAGCCAGGATGGTCTCGATCTCCTGACCTCGTGATCCGCCCGCCTCGGCCTCCCAAAGTGCTGGGATTACAGGTGTGAGCCACTGCACCTGGCCTAGGGTTCAGCTTTTTAATAAATGACTGATGGCATGCTATTAATAACAATTTAGAGTTTTTAGTAACTTCCATGTGCCTTCATATCTATAGAGCCAAAGAAGCTCACATAAATTTGATAGAAGTATATTACTGAGCTTGAAGGAAGTGATTAATTTACTTTGATTTTTAGAATGTGCCTCAAGTAAAATCTTTAAGATGTCACACTTTAAGTATCCATCTAGAGAAGAATGAATACAGTGAATATGATGATGGTTTCAAAAATTGATGAGTAATTGGCAGTGTTGAGTGAAGCTGCCTAACTTGAAAAAAATAAAGCTTGAGGTAGTCATGATTTATCTTTATGTAAAAAATGGTTGACTAGATAGAAATTCAATATATTCTTTGTGGCTTTAGAGAATAACACTAAGAGTTTCATGTGAGTGAATTATGAAAAGGGAGATTCATCTTAATACAGGGAAATTGTCTTAATAATCAGAGTGGTCTGAATGAGCTAGTTAAGAACCACAATAATGGAACTCTTTTAGAAGAGAATATGGTACCAATTTATGAAGTTAGACTCAATGGCTCCTAAAGCCTCTTGTGACTTTGAGAGTCTATGAATCACCCTCTGGAATTTGAATTAATTTCAGGGGAAATGAACCACTCAAGAATTATTTTGAGAAATGAATTAGTAGAACTCACTAAGCTATTTGAATATGTTAGTAACAGTATAGTGAAGTGATAATAGAAATCTAACATCTTAATTTGAGTAACCCTACCCCTTATTTGCTCTGTTATCTTGGACTACTTAACTAGTCTTTCTAACCTCAATGTTATGATCTGTCAAATGAAATAATAATAGTGCCTACTTTATAGGCTTATTTGAGACAACATAAGATTCTGTTTATTAGAACTGTATCTTTCACATGGTAAACATTAAGCGAATATCACTGCTATTATTACTCTGCTTTTAAAACTTAAAAAAAAATGCTTTCAGGCTAGGAACAGGGGCTCACACTTGTAATCTCAGCTGAGGCGGGAGGATCACTTGAGGCCAGGAATTTGAGACCAGCCTGGGCAACATAGCAAGACCCACTCTCTAAAAAAAAAAACTTTTAAAAATTAGCCGAGTGTGGTGGCATGCACATGTAGGCCTAGGTGTTGGGGTGGCTAAGGCAGGAAGAGCACTCGAACTCAGGAGTCTGAGGTTATAGTAAGCTATGATGGTGCCACTGCACTCCAGCCGGGGCAACAAAGCCAGACCATATCTTTTTAAAAATTAAAAAATGGGGCTGGGCGTGGTGGCTCAGGCCTATAATCCCAGCGCTTTGGGAGGCCGAGGCGGGTAGATCACGAGGTCAGGAGATTGAGACCATCCTGGCTAACACGGTGAAACCCCATCTCTACTAAAAATACAAAAATTAGCTGGGCGTGGTGGCCGGCACCTGTAGTCCCAGCTACTCGGGAGGCTGAGGCAGGAGAATGGCGTGAGCCCAGGAGGTGGAGCTTACAGTGAGCCTGGATCACGCCACTGCACTCCAGCCTGGCGACAGAGTGAGAGTCCATCTCTAAATAAATAAATAAATAAAATAAAATAATGCGCCCAGGTGCAGTGGCTCATGCCTGTAATCCTAGCAGTTTCGGAGGCCGAGGTGGGCGGATCCACGAGGTCAGGAGATTGAGACCATCCTGGCTAACATGGTGAAACCCCGTCTCTACTAAAAATACAAAAAATTAGCTTGGCGTGGTGGCGGGCGCCTGTAGTCCCAGCTACTTGGGAGGCTGAGGCAGGAGAATGGCTTGAACCCGGGAGGCAGAGGTTGCAGTGAGCCGAGATCGCACCACTGCACTCTAGCCTGGGGGACAGAGCGAGACTCCGTCTCAAAAAATAAATAAATGAAAATTAAAAAATGCTTTCAGTGTTTTATTCTAATGACCTATTTGGGTAGCTTGCCTACACTTCTTTGTGTAGAAATAATATTTTCTTTTTTTTTTTTTTGAGACGGAGTTTCACTCTTGTCGCCCAG
>NW_026656307.1:0-5942 GCF_009828535.3 Hylobates moloch
TACTTCTTCATGACTACTGGACTAGGTGACAATTAGAGAGCTGGTGGGGCTGTGGGAGGCCACATGCTCTGTTGGTGGATAGGTGGACTGGTACAGCCATTGTGATGTTACTCATGCAAATTATATATATGCATACACATGCCTCAGCAAGTCCTTGCCTGGTATCTATCTCAGGGTCCGTAATGGGACTTGTACAAGGAATTTTTTTTCATTATGGTTTATGGTGGGGAAGTTGGAGGATTCCTGGGAATTCATTACTAGAAGTGGAGATGTCGGGATAGGCAGGGGTCATACAGTTTGGATATTTGTCCCTTCCAAATCTCCTGTTGAAATATGATCCCCAATGTTAGAGGCAGGGCCTGGTGGGAGGTGATTGGATCATGTATAAGTTCATTCTCACACTGTCATAAAGATACTAGCCAAGACTGAGTAATTTATAAATAAAAGAGGTTTAATTGGCTCACAATTCAGCATGGCTGGGGAGGCCTCAGGAAACTTACAATCATGGCAGAAGGGGAAGCAGGCTCCTTCTTCACAAGGTGGCAGAAAAGAGTGTGAGCATAGGAGAAACTTGCCAAACACTTATAAAACCATCAGATCTCATGAAAACTCACTATCATGAGAACAGCATGGGGAAAACCACTACCATGATCTTATCACCTCCCATCAGGTCTCTTCCCTTAACACCTGGAGATTACAATTCAAGATGAGATTTGGGTGGGGACACAAAGCCTAACCACATCAGATCATGAGTGTGGATCCCTCATGAAAGGCTTGGCACCATCCTTTTGTGATAAGTAAGTTCTCACTCAGTTCATGTGAGACCTGATTGTTTAACAGAATTTGGAAACTCCCTCTTCTCCCTCACTTGCTCTCTCTCTTGCCACGTGTTATGCCAGCTCCCTCTATATCTTCTGCCATGTTTGGCAGCTTCTTGATGCCTTGCCAGGAGCAGATGCTGGTGCCATGCTTCTTGTACAGCCCACAGAATGATGAGACAAATAAACCTATTTTCTTTTTAAGTTATCCAGCCCCAGGTATTTCTTTAAACAACACAATAACAGACTAACACAAGGGGTAGTATTCAGCTGATAGGCATGATACAGCCACACAGGTTGTTGAAATAGTGAAACAGTGTCCTCATGTCATGTGGGTTGATAACTAGCTGCTTCCCAGCCTAATAAATGCCTCTCCATCTTCCCTGCAAACCTACCCTAACCTTTCCTGCTGCAGCAATTTAAGATTAAATTCTGAATTTCAGGAGCCTCTGGGACCCAGCTCCAGCCCAGCATTGAGGCAACCTCCTCATTAGGTCGTGCCTATGTTGTTCAAAGGTTAAATATTTTGTAAATTAACAGTGTGGAGGGGTCAGCCACAATAAATTTATACCATGGGTTACTAGGCAGTAGTTAGAAGCAATGGCTGTAGATAAAAGCTTATATCTTTAAAAAAAAACTAGTTCTTATGCAAATGAATTGTTCTATATTAGTGTCATTTACAGAAATTAAAAATTGCATGCACACACAAAAATGTGCACTTTGTAAAAACACATTCAAAAAGTGAGACACACAAACGATACATTAAAATGATTGTTTAGGGAAGAAAAGAGAACTGGAGTGAGTTGTGGCAATTAAAGGCAGTGAATGAATGAATGAATGAATGAATGAAAACAAGATAGGCCATGCACAGGTCCAGAGGACATATCATGAAGTAAGGAGTATGGCCAACTCAATCATCTTCCCCTGGAGTTCGAAGTGAGAAAGCATTAGCTAAAACATAACACCATGAGCCAGGCACTGTTGAAAGCACTTTGTGTATACTAACTCATTTGATCCTGACAACATTCCCAAGTCTGTCTAGGTCCTATTTGCCTTTGGATCCAATCCTGGCCATTTTCCTCTCTCTGCTGTATCCTAGCAGTGTTAACCTTGTTCCAGTGGCTTCTGGAGCAGCCAACATTGAACAACCAGAGCAGCAGAAGAAAAAGGTGGGAGAGTGGTCCTGCAGCTGGTTGGTAAGCCATCTAAAAGCATGCATTGGGGACTGTGTTAATTTCATAGTGCTGTCATCAGATATACCACCGATTTCATGGCTTAAATCAATACAAATGTCTTATTGACAATTTGGTAGGTCAGAAAACTGAAATCGGTCTCACTGTGCTAAAATCAATGTGTCAAGGAGACCATGTTCCTCTTTCTGGAGGCAGTAGGGCAGCGGTCCCCACCTGTTTTGGCACCAGGGACCAAATTCATGGAAGACAATTTTTTCATGGACCACAAGCAGTTGGTGGGGGTGGTAGTTTCTGGATGATTCAAGCACATTATATTATTGTGCACTTTATTTCTCTTATTCTATTATTACATTTTATTTCTATTATTACATTGTAATATATACTGAAATAATTATTGATGGGGTTGATGGGAGATAGTGACAGATCATCAGGCATTAGACCCTCATAAGGAGGGGGCAACCCAGTTCCCTCGCATGTGCATTTCACAACAGGGTTCACGTTCCTGTGAGAATCTAATGCCACAGCTGATGTGATGGGAGCTGGAGCTCAGGCAGGAATGTGAGTGATGGGGAGCAGATGTAAATTCAGATGAGGTTTCGCTTGCTTGCCCTCCACTCACTTCCTTCTACTTGGTCCAGTTCCTAACAGGCCACGGCCTGGGGGTGGAGGACCCCTGCCCTAGGAGATCAGATATTTCCTTGCCCTTTTCAGCTTCTAGAGGCTGCTCATGTCACATTTCTCATTTCATAGCCCCTTTCTCTGTTTTCAAATCCAGGAACATTGCATCTCTCTCACCATTCTCCCATAATCACAGCTCCCTCTCTGACTTTTTTTTTTTCAGATGGGGTCTTGCTCTATTGCACAAGCTGGAGTGCAGTGATGCCCAAATCCTAATTCCCAGAACATGTGAATATGTTATCTTACATGGACAAAATGATTTTGCAGATGTGATCAAGGTTAAGGACTTTGAGATGAGGGTATCATCTCAGATTATTCAGATGGGATATTATTCATAGCTCACTACAGCCTCAAACCCCTGCGCTCAAATGATCCTCCCTTTTCAGTCTCCCAAGTAGCTAGGAACTACAGGCATGCACCTTGATGCCTGGCAAATTTTTATATTTTTCTTTTGTAGAGACAGTCTTGCTATGTTGCCCAGGCTGCTTTCAATCTCTTAGGCTGAAGCGATCCTCCTGCCTCAGCTTCCCAAAGTTCTGGGATTACAAGCGTGAGTCACTGTGCCCAGCCTCTCTCTCTGGCTCTGACCTCAGCTGGAAAAGTTTCTTTTAAGGATTCATGTGATTAGGTTGAGCCCGCCTGGATAATCTGAGATAATACCCTCATCTCAAAGTCCTTAACCCCTTTTGTCCATGTAAGATAACATATTCACACGTTCTGGGGATTAGGATTTGGGCATCTTTAGGGGACCATTATTCTGCCCTCCAAAGAGATGAACAGAAATATTTTGGGGTGAAATGATGCCAAAGGAGAAACCAGGGTAGAAAAGAAGGGAATATGCCACTGATGTTGGTGCCCATGTGATGTCTGGTTCAAACATTGATGAAGTCTGCCAACATTTGGGCTGTACTTAGAATAGAGTCATTTGCAGAAGATCAAAAAAGATCTTCTTAACCGGGCATGGTGGCTGATGCCTGTAATCCCAGTTAGGGAGATTGGAGTGAGCTGAGATCGCACCACTGCACTCCAGCCTGGGCAACGGAGTATGACTCTGTCTCAGACACACACACACACACACACACACACACACACACACACACACACACAAATAACCCCTGCCACCAAAACCACTATAGAAACATATATTCAGTCATGCGCCATATAATGACACTTGGGTCAGTGATGAATTCTATGACAGTGCTCCCATGAGATTATAATAATGCATTATTGCTGTTTCTTTTCTATGTTTAGATACAGAAACGCCATTGTGTTACAGTCGCCTACAGAATTCAGTGCAGTCATATGCCAAATAGATTTGTAGCCAAGGAGCAATGGGCTCTACCATATGGCCTAGGTGTGTGGTCGGCCCTACCATCTAGCCTTGTGTAAGCTCACTCTATGATGTTGACACAATGATGGAATTGCTGAACAAAGCATATGTCAGAAAATATCTCTCTTTTTAAGTGATGAATGACTGCAGTGTGGTTAAAGCAAGACTCCAAAATAAATTCTTAACTTTGAATATTTTGTAATAAAATAAAAAGGTGAAAATAAACAAAATGAAGCATTCTACATAAAATTTAAAATAAAGAAAATAATTACAGTGTCTACTTAAACAACATGAAACCATGAAACCTAGCAATAAATGTATTTTATAAGAGACTAATAGCATAACTAAAATACTAGCCATTTTAGCATAGAATATTATACTAAATATAAAATAAAATAATATTAGTAATATTAATTAGTAAATAAATAGTAATATTAAATAAAGAACTAAAATACCTGGGGCTGGGGGTGGTGGCTCACACCTGTAATCTCAGCACTTCAGGAGGCAGAGGTGGGTGGATCACTTGAAGTCAAGTGTTTGAGACCAGCCTGGCCAACGTGGTGAAATCTCTACTAAAAATACAAAAGTTAGCCTGGCCTGGTGGTGCACACCTGTAGTCCCAGCTACTTAGGTGGCTGAGGCAGGAGAATTGCTTGAACTCAGGAGGCAGAGGTTGCAGTAAGCAGAGATCACACCACTGCACTCCAGCCTGGGCAACAGAGTGAGAATCCATCTAAAAAAAAAAAAAAAGAAGAACTTAAACACTAGCAAGATTCAAAACATGAGAGAAAAAAGGAGGTGTAACAATAGAAATGCTTTTAATGCATTATTATAAATGCAATTATGAGGTGTACATAATTGTATTCTATTAGTAACGAAACATCTTAATGAGATGTCTTATTTTTACATAAAATATATTGACAATGGCAAATTGATGTAAGATCAAATAAGAATTTGAAATTTACTAAGAAATGAAACAAATGAGAAATATTTAATGTGGGTGTTTTCTGCTCCCTGTCTTTACAAAAAGACAGAAAGCTATAAGATTTATCCTATAAGGTAGATATAAGCTCCTGTTCCCAAAACCCTGATGAAGATAATCAAAAGTATTTTAGAATAATGTCACTTGTGAATATAAAACTATGTGATTAATAACAATGTCAGTACGTAGAATTTAATGATACATTAAAATAATAATATTAAAGCACAAAGGGTTTATCCCAAGTATAGAAGTGATCAATATTAAGAAAAACATTAATATATTACTATAGCTTATATTACATCTCTGAACAATGAGTCTATAAATCAATAAATGATTAGATATTAAAGGGTATTTTATTAAGTCAATTCATTATTATTTTAAAGTCTTATAAAGACATAAAAGAATTAGAGACTACTTCCTTAATATTATCAAGAGTATATTCTAGGCTGGGCGCGGTGGCTCACGCTTGTAATCCCAGCACTTTGGGAGGCCGAGGCGGGCGGATCACGAGGTCAGGAGATCGAGGCCATGCTGGCTAACATGGTGAAACCCCATCTCTACTAAAAAATATAAAAAATTAGCCGGGCGTGGTGGCGGGCGCCTGTAGTCCCAGCTACTTGGGCGGCTGAGGCAGGAGAATGGCGTGAACCCAGGAGGCGGAGCTTGCAGTGAGCCGAGATTGCGCCACTGCACTCCAGCCTGGGCGACAGAGCGAGACTCCGTCTCAAAAAAAAAAAAAAAGAGTATATTCTAAGCTATTAATAATAATTGGCATTATGCTCCAGGTTGAAATAAGCCCTCTAAGGATTTCTCTTCAAACAAATCACCTAACAAAAGTCCCTTGTCTGCCTTTTAGTTAATTCACTTTTGAAAGTAATGAGAACCGGTTTTGTGTATCTTGGCTATCAAGGAGTTTAGAGACTCAACTTTCATCTGAAAGA
>NW_026656308.1:0-5941 GCF_009828535.3 Hylobates moloch
TGGATTCTGCTAATTTTTGCATACCACATGAGAGAATACTTATTTGAAAGGGCTACAGGCATGTTTGGTAATTACTTTAAAGCAGTTTTAGATTCACAGCAAAATTGAGCAGAAGGTATAGAGATTTCCCATATACTCCTTGACCCCACTCATACGTAGCCTCCCCCATTATCAACATCCCCCACCAGAGTGGTACACTTGTTACAACTGATGAACCTACAATGACACATCATTATCACCCAAAGTGCATAGTTTATGTTAGAATTCACTCTTAGTGTTGTGCATTCTGTGGGTTTGGAAAAATATATAATGGTATGTCATCACCATTATAGTATCATGCAGAGTAGTTTCACTGCCCTAAAAATCCTCTGTGCTCTGCCTATTCATCCCCATTTGATAATTTTTAAACTCTTACTTTATGTTCCTTCTCAATAAAGGTATGCTAGCAATGTATGTTTTAGCCCCAGCTACCAACATTTATCTGCCCCATATTTCCGTTTAAATAGAAGGTATTGTTTAATCCTAAAGGAGCCAGGTATACAATTACCAAAAAAGAAGCTCCGAGTTAGAATTTTTATTCCAATAATAAATGATATTTATAAACTGAATGTTAGTATACAGCAATATCATACCATATTCCATATAACCCAATGTTTTCATTCGCTTTAAAGAAAAAGAAATTAAAGCTCAGAAGGATAACTGATTTTCTCAAGGAATTTGCCTTCTGACTCAGAAGCAAGGGCTTAAAAGTGCTCACTAAAACCTATAAAATGTGTATTATCAACCAGTCAAGTAGTAATTACATTATGATTTCCAGTGGCTTTGGTTTTAGTCTATTTACTCCCTCTTCTACCCCTTCCCCTCATTATAGGAAAAGACCCTGCCGTCTTTAGTGAATGTTGTAGTATGCTGCCCAGATCTCTACTCCTTTCCCTTCTAGGGCTGGACAATCCATTTCCACAATCCTGGGAGTTTTGGCAGCTGACTTTCTGCCAGCAGAGTGACTTTCAGCTGAGTCCCCCTCTAGAGATTACCCTAGCTGAAGAGAACCAAGCCTAAGGTCACACCTGTTCCCAGGAGCAACCCTTATCAAATGACTGATGAATTCAGGAGTAAAAAGTCTGAGCCTCTCCTCCAATTCAGAACCACTCTGCAGAGACATCCCATTTTCATCACTGTCTCTGAAATTGTCATAACTGCATCTCAGCCCAATGTCTCCTGATGTCCAATTCTCACAAATACTGATTTTAAGAGCACTTCTTAATAAGCTTCCTGCATGCAAATCTCCAACTCAGAGCTTCCCTTCCAGGCTCTGGATTTTCAGGGAATCAAACCTGGAACAATGCCCTTACCTCAGGGGTGAACACAAGACCCAGGCTTATCCATTCGTGGTATCTGTCACTCGAAAGTTGTGAGTGCTCCAAGAATCAGCACACTGCCCAAGCTAAACCAAATAGATTTTCCCTTAGAGTTGTTTTTCAAATTTGGATAGGGTAAAATAACTTCTTTATTCCTTGGATACAACCTGTGAAGATGTGGGGCTCAAACTAGTGGATGTCATGTCCACTGCAATGTAGTCTGAGAGAAGAAAAGAAGCAGAAAGCGGGGACAGAAAGAACCCTGGACCCTGCCCTTTTTATCATAGTGGATATTTGAGCCCTGCATTTGCCTTTTTGCTTAATTCAAGTTGAATTTCAGCAGATAAAACAAAAGAACTCTAATCCATAAGTACTGTATGTCCAAGGTTTATAAAAATAAAATAATTTAAAACATCACTAATTTATTAAGGTGATTGGGAAATTTTAGGTTTCTTAATATATTCACCATTAAGAGGAAAGGAAATGAGCTGTTGTTCTCTAGAAACCATTATAAAAAGAGTCCAGAATTATCTTAATTGATTTCAGACCTTAGAAAGCTGAAAACATACTGTTTTAATATGAAGGAATGAGTATAAGCTGAAGGCAGATGAGATAATTAGACCTTTTCTCTTCTGCTTGGGGATTTATCTTTGTACTCATTTGAGTAGTAGCTGTTGCACAAATGATTGTTTCTTTGAAAATGTGCGTAGACCTTTATCAATCCCTTTTGAAAAGCAAATTTCCTTTCCTGAATGGTTTTCCATCTATGAACTAATAATAGAAACATATGCCCTTAATACATTAATGATTTTTGTGTGTTTGATACAAAAGAGATTTTGGTGTCTTGGGCATTTGATAGCATTTAATTCCTCTCTATAAATCTCACAGACATTTTCCCTGGCTAAAATCTAAATCACTGACATAGCAAAAAGTGTGTATCAAAAAGGAAAGCTATATTGGATTAGGGGACAAGAGGACACCAGGGAACCTGTAAATATGTCTTGTTAGGATTTTACTTTTCATTTTGTACCTATGTTTCAATTTCATAGCTTTCCAGTTCCTAGACATTCTTTTCCATCAACAAATATTACCACAGTTTACATTAGTTCAGCAAATATTTACAGCGAACCTATTACATGTCAAAGACTGTGATAAGTCTTATATTTCTTTTTAGCATCTCCCAGATTTTTTTCGTTTAATGCATGTTTTTTTGTGTGTGTGGAAAACCATCTATACCTTTTTTAATGTCTGATAATATATTTCTTACACTCTCACATATAAGTGTCCATTTGACTGGTTATAAATATCTAGATGAAAACATCTTTGCTTTTCTATTTTTAAAATGCCATTCCATTGTCTTCTTGCATCCAGAGATGCTATGTTGTCAACCTGATTCTTCTTTGACTATCATCTACACTCTATGGAATTTTAGTGCATTTTCACTATTATATGTTGATGCATAGGTTTTTTCTCTTTTTTGGCATTGTATGTGCCTTTTCAATCTAAGGTATTTATTTCACCTTTAGCTGGGAATTTTTTCTTTAATATTTCTTCAAATCTCTCCTCTCTACCTCCCTCAGCCCCCCTCCTCCTTTTCCTTCTTCCCCTCCCACCTCTCTGTTTTAGTCCTTTCCTACTTCTACTTCTAGGCCTCAGTATGTGTTGCTACTATTCTATATCCTGTATTTTTAAACTTTCCATTTACATATGTTCTCTCTATATTCTTTCTTGCTGCTTTCAGGGAAGATAATTTCATTTGTTGTTCTACCTCACAAAAACACATATTATGTGCTTTATTTCAATGACCATAGATTTCATGCCCTAATAATTCTACTATTGCCATCATTGTTGTTCTTGTTTCATCTTGTTAATGTATTTACTGATTTACAATATAATTTATATGCAAGCTTTTAAGGTTTTCTCTTTCTCCTGGAATTTTGAATGTTCCCAATGATTTGACGTGGTATGGGGTCCCTTTTATTTATGTGCTAGTCTCTTGATGAGCCATTTTAATCTGGAGATTTATCATTCTGCTTGGGATCTTTCGTTCTTTAATAATGTATTTCCCACTGTTTTCTCTATTCTCTGTTTCCAGTGCTTCAATCAGTCAGGTATGGGACCTAATCAATTGCTTACCTATTTTCTTATTTTCCATCTCCATCTCTTACTTTCTCTTTGTCTTATGGTTCTACTTTTTGTGACATTTTCCTCAACTTTATATTTCAGCCCTTCTGTTAAATTCTCATTGATGAGTATCTTATTTTTTATTATCAAAAACTCTCTTATGTTCTCCACCTTTTTTTTCTGTTTTAACACAATTCTGTTTCAATGTCTTGGATGAAATATCTTCTCGTTTCCCCGTGGGTATTAATGTTTTCATTTTCTTTTACTGCATACATTGTATATGTTTCCTCCAATTTTATTTTTTTCAAGTTTGAGGCTCATCAAATGCCTATTAATTTGGGGCTATCCATTTAATTTAAGAGTGAGACACTACAAAAGTCTTTATTTTGATTGCCCTAACTCTAGGGTTATTGGATGCCAAATCCAGCTTTTATTAAGGGATCTACCAGATGTCAGTATTAGGACTTTTTTTTCTCTGAGGAAATTAAGAAAATAATCCTCTACTCTCATGCATGGCAAATATATGCCTAGCTGCTCATGTTCTGGGATCATGAAGGAGGAAGGGGACTTAGAATCTCTGCAGTTCACTGTTCAGACTTATACTTAATTCTTCCATTTTGAGCCCTGTTTCTCAACCATGAACCATGTTGTTCACTGAGATTATTTTCCCCAACTCAAAGCCTCTGTGGTTTGGTTTCTTCAGAAACTAATTTCCCACCTTCCCCCCAGGTTGGCAAAAGGGAGTAGTAATAGCCAACTGCCTTTGCATTATGGGGAAGGGATACAGGAAGGGAGTCAAACGTCTGGATAAAGGATTTTGAAATATCCTCATAAAGCCAGCCTTGTCCCTTAGCCCCACCTGCAAGTTATGTAGTATTTCCAATTGCTGAGTCACTCTTAAGATTCCGCAGAAAAATGTGGTGTCCTTTCCCCACATTGTCATTTCTTTGCCCTGCTTAAGTCATGCATCTCTCCCTCATCTGCCTTCTGCCTTCTAACACTTTTGAAATGACTGCTGCACAATAGTCATGTTATCATTGATCTTGTAGGTTAATAATGCCTCTTTTTAAAAAACTAATTCATTGGCAATTTAGTGCCACTTTTGGAGGAAGAGGACATATGTACATGCAGCGAGACCAGCAAGATTAATTAAAATTTTATATTTGTCAGCCTATTTTGTGCTTCATGATTGCAAGCTTCTTTGATATTCATTGCTCTGTATTATTTTTCTGATTTTTTTGAAATATATATTGATCAAATACTCCTTGCTATGAAGTTGTGGAAATCATTTTTATACTACTATTACAGTCATGCATCATTTAACAGCAAGGATATGTGCTGAGTAACGTACCATTAGGCAATTTTGTCATTGTGCAAACGTCATCTAGTGGACCTACACAAACTTAGATAATATGGCCTACTACATATCTAAGCCATATGGTGTAGCCTATTGCTCCTAGGCTACAAACCTAGACAGCATGTTGCTGTAGTGAATACTGTAGGCCATTGTAACATAATAGTAAGTATTAGTGTGTCTAAATATATCTAAACATGGAAAGGGTACAGTCGAAATATGGCATAAAAGATAAAATATGGGCCGGGCGCGGTGGCTCACTCCTGTAATCCTAGCACTTTGGGAAGCTGATGCGAGCGGATCACCTGAGGTCAGGAGTTTGAGACCAGCCTGACCAATATGATGAAACCCTTTCTCTACTAAAAATACAAAAATTAGCCGGGCGTGGTGGCATGTGCCTGTAATCTCAACTACTTGGGAGGCTGAGACAGGAGAATCACTTGAACCCGGGAGGTGGAGGTTGCAGCGAGCCAAGATCACACCACTGTACTCCAGCCCTGGCAACAAGAGCAAAACTCCTCCGTCTCAAAAAAAAAAAAAAGATAAAATATGGTACATCTCTATAGGACGCTTACCATGAATGGAGCTTGCAGGAATGAAAGTTGCTCTGGGTGAGTCAGTGAGTGAGTGGTGAGTGAAAGTGAAGGCCAAGGACTTTACTGTGCACTACTGTAGTCTTTATAAACATTGTAAACTTAAGCTACACTAAATTTATTAAAAATATTTTATTTCTTCATATGGCTAGCCAGTTTTCCCAGCACCATTTATTAAATAGGGAATCCTTTCCCCATTTCTTGTTTTTGTCAGGTTTGTCAAAGATCGAATAGTTGTAGATATGCGGCATCATTTCTGAGGGCTCTGTTCTGTTCCATTGATCTATATCTCTGTTGTGGTACCAGTACCATGCTGTTTTGGTTACTGTAGCCTTGTAGTATAGTTTGAAGTCAGGTAGCGTGATGCCTCCAGCTTTGTTCTTTTGGCTTAGGATTGACTTGGCGATGTGGGCTCTTTTTTGGTTCCATATGAACTTGAAAGTAGTTTTTTCCAATTCTGTGAAGAAAGTCATTGGTAGCTTGATGGGGATGGCATTGAATCTATAAATTAC
>NW_026656309.1:0-5940 GCF_009828535.3 Hylobates moloch
AGCAGGATAGGGCAATGGTCAGAGTCACAAGTCTGCCGTTCCAGGCCCAAGCTCCCAGACCTTATTTAGAGATACACCCTGGGCAAGAAGGGAACCTGCTGAAAGAGAGGACCCAGTCCTGGCATTATTTATCACCTGCTAACTAAAGAACCCTGGGCCCTGAATAACCAGCAGCAATAACCAGACATCAAGAGCCTTGGTGAGCCTCTGAGACTTGCTGGCTTAAGGTGAGACTTAGCACATAACCAGCTGTGGTGACTACAGGGCAAAGCTCCTGCTTGAGAAAACTAGAGAAAAGTAAAGGGAACTTTGTCTTCCAAGTTAGGTACCAGCTCGGCCACAGGGGAGTAGAGCACCAAAGGGGCTTCTGGGGTCCCTAAGTCCAGGACTTGGCACTTGGATGGCATTTCTGGGCCTGTCCAGGGCCAGAGGGCAGCACACTGCACTAAAGGGTAAGTTTCAGGCTGGGCAGCATTCACAACAAGCTGACTTAAGAGACCTTGGGCCTTAAGGGAATATCAGTGGTAGTCTGGCAGTAGTCCTCATAACCAAGGGTACTGGTGGCTACAGGATGAGGCTCCTCTGCCTTTGGAAAAAGAAGCGAAGAGTGGGAAAACCTTTGTTTCGTGATTTGACTACCAGCTTAATCGCAATACAGTAAAATATCAGGTAGATTTCTAAGGTTTTTGACTCCAGTTCCTGACTCCCAGAAGGTACTTCTGGACCTAACCAGGGCCTAGGATGCCTTGCCACCCTGAAGGGAAGGACACAGGCCTGAGGCCTGGCTGGCTTTGCCACCATCTGACTGTAGAGCCTCAGGGCATTGAGTGAACATAGGCAGTGGCCAGGGAGTGATTACAGAAGGCCTTGGGAGAGATCCAGCACTATGCTGGCTTCACTTTGGGCTTATTTGTAGCTGTCCTTCAGAAAGTTTTCCAGATATTTGAAAGGACTTGGGTATTGTAATCTAATGTGTATCTGCTTTAGGGGCCACCCCAAGCTCCATAATGCTGTGGTCCTTTCAGACTCGTACTGGTACTGCCTTGATGGTCTTTGAGAAGACCTTTGAGAATTCTTTGAATTACAAGGGAGAGAGTTTTGTTCTCTTCCCTTACTTTCTCCCAAACGTGGCATCTCTCTCTGTTCTGAGCCACTTAAAGCTGGCAGCAGTGTGACACAAGCACCCCTTGTCACCACTATGACTGCACTGGGTTAGACCTAAAGCTAGCACACTGGATCTTACCCAAGGCCTGCTGTAACCACTTCTTACCTACTGCCTATGTTCACTCAAGGCCCTGTTGTTCTACTGTCAGATGGTCGCAAAGCCAGCCAGACCTGTGTCCTTCCCTTCAGGGAAGTGAAGTTCCCTACGTCTCAGGTGGGGCCAGATGTCCTGTCCTGGAGTAAAGGTCTAGAGTTAAAAACCTTAAACGTCTAGCTGGTGTTCTATAGTATTAGGACTGAGCTGGCACTCAAACCTCAAGACATAGTCATTCCTACTCTTCCCTCCCTTTTCCAAAGGCAGAGGAACCTCATCCCATAGCCACCACCACCCCAGGCGATGAGGAGTACTGCCAGACTACCACCAGTGTTTTCTTATGGCCCAAGGTCTTTTAAGTCAGCTTTTTGGGAATCCTTTCTGGCCTGGTACTCACCCTTTATGGCAGTGTGCTGCCCTCTGGCCCAGGGCAGGTCCAGAAATGCCATCCAAGAGTCAAATCCTAAAATTGTGGACCCAGGAGCCCACTAAGTGCTCTACACTCCCATGGCTGAGCTGGTACCTAACTTGCAAGACAAAGTACCTTTACATTTCCCTTTGCTTTTCTCAAGCAGGAGTTTTGCACCATAGCCACCATAGCTGGTAATGTGCTGAGTATCAACTTAAGCCAGCAAGTCTCAGAGGCTCAACCAAGGCACTTGATGCAATACCTGTTTATTGCTGCTGTTATTCAGGACCCAAGTGCTCTTTAGTTAGCAGGTGATGAATGCTGCCAGGACTGGGTCCTTTCCTTCAAGGCAACAGGTTCTCTTCTTGCCCAGAGTACGTCTAGAAATGGCATCTGGGAGCTAGGCCCTGGTACGGGGCCTCACACTAGGACTCGCCTACAATTTGCAGTTCTTTTGGCCTAGACTGTCTTTCAAGTTTACTTGGAGACACAGAGTGCTGTAGCTCTCAGTGGTGAGGTTTGCAGGCACTCAAGTTTGGACCCCTGGGATTGGTGATTTCCCTATGGCTAGGGCTAGTTTCAACACTCCCTCCGTGGGCAGGTATCAGCTGAGTTTGATCTGATTTTCCCTTATGCTGTAACAGGACATCACTGAGTTCCATGCCTCGCAATTTCTGTGTTCTTCCGCCCCAGTGCCCAGAGATGCTCTCTGCACCATGCTGCAGTTGCAGGGTGGTGGGGGGTATGGCATTGGTGATTCTGGACTGTTTTTTTCCTATCTCTTCAGTGCCTCTTTCAGGGATATGAAATTAAAACCAGGTATTGTGAGTGCTCATGTGATTTTTGGTTCTTATGAAGGTATTTTTCTGTGTAGATAGTTGTTAACTTTGTGTCCTTGTGTGGGGGACAATTGTTAGAGCTTTCTACTCCATCTTACTATGCCTCCTCTGAAGGTGACTTTCAAATGCTTTATAAAAGTCCAATATTTATGCTACTGAGTATATCCTTAAAGAACTCTATGGGTCTGTGGCATCAGTGGATCTATCTTGAGGATGGTTACCAATATGGAACAGTTTGTGACCAGGAACACCTTGGCTTTTGACTAAACTTGGAGTCTCTGTCTTCAGTATCTGTTATTCATTTATGCACCTCTTTGATTCTCTGTAGATGTGGCCAAAATTCTCTATATCACATGCATTGAGTTACTGAGCCAATCCCTCTAATCTTAGAAAGCCAAAACTTTGTGATTATGATTTCTAAAACTATATACATTATAATGTAATGGAAGGTAGTACAGTCATTAAGAATATGGAGTTAGAAAGATCTGAATTTGAATTCAAGTTCTGCAGCTTACTAGTTATCTATCCCTAAAAAAGCATACTTGACTTTTTAAAGTCTCAGTGTTCTCATTTATAACATGAAACAAATAATAACACTCCAATGAGAGTATTATTTTGGGAATTTAATCAGATATTACGTGTTAAATACTACCAAGAAAAATGGCTACCAATAAAATACTCAATACATTGCACTTTCAGTATTTACTAGCTGCTATAATAGAGATGAAAGACAGAGGAAATTAACTGGATCCTTTAGAATCCAGTTAGAAATTTTGTCTGCATATACATTAGAAAATGAGTGACTAGACAGAAATCTGCCTGGCTTTCAGCACCTATTATAGCATCCAATTTAACTTAGAAACTACTATAGTATAATGGAGTTAAATACAAACCAAACATATAGAACATGTGTAACTCTGCCTCTCTATTCCCAGTGTCGAATAGCTTCACTATGCTACAACCTATCATGCTTTCAACGAAATCCAAACTCCAAAGCAGAAATCACCAAGCAGATTAAGTTAAACAAGGGGTGTAGCAGGAGTGTAATAGTAAAATATGAATACCCTACTATTAATATTAAATGGGATAGAGCTGAAACATCAGGCCCACAGGCTTTTGTTTCCTCTGAAGAGAAGCTCAGTTTTGGCCTAAGGCCCTAGATGTGAGCCATCCACAGCTTTCCACCTGGCTGCCAGAATTTAGGGGACCTCTTCACCAAAAATCTGGGCAAAGAAGCAGGAATACAGATTCCTCAGAAAACCACAGCCCAAGACTTTTCATCCCTCAACCCAAGGATATATACTGGGATTTAATTTTGAGTTTTATCTTCCTCGTTGCTCTCTTGGCATTTGCAGAATAAACAGAATAAAAGAGGCAGGCAATATGCCAGACTTCATTCTCCAAGACAGACAGAGTGCCAAGAGGCACATCTGGAGAAAAGGAGGGTGTACCCCAACCCCCAAGTCAGCTTCTGGGATGCCTTTAGTCCAAATACTGCTGCACAAACCTCAACATTATAGCAGTCATACTGGGAATCCTAGTGTTTCTCAGCTGCAAGCAGTCTCTCTAATATTTTAGCAAATGCTGGCTGAGGATTGTACTTTTTGTAAATATTTATGTTTCATAGGGAACTTACAGGCTCCCATAGCAACCCAGCTAGTTCTGAAAATTAATGTAACATTAGTCTAGTCTTATGGAAGGCACCAGAATGGTTCTCTGCATAGAAGCCAAAAGTCATATACATAATATGGTTCTGTCTAGGATTAGAACTCAAATCTCTTAAACTCTTTTCTGAGGCTTTTTCTACTATGCCATGCTCTGTTTCATAAGCTGGTAACCTTTTAAATGTTTTATACCAAATATATATATACTGATAAGAAGTAGGAATGTTGCTTCTGCTGCTAGCTACTTTTCTTTTAGTGGGGAGGGAGCATGGGAGTGCCTGTGAACTGCCTGCTACTTCTGGCCCCAGATGGTATTCTCAAACAGCAGGAAGAAAGGAGTGGATGAAAATTGTTTTCAGCTTTCTAAGCATGCCATTATAGATCTCATCTCCTCAGGCTGTGAGTAGGGGGTACTAGGTGAGGATTTTATTCCTTGTGGGGTATAGGATTTATTCATCAGATTATTTAGTTTTTAAAGAAAACACGAACCAAAAACATGAAACGGGTTCAGGAAAGCTTCAAGATCAAGAGGAACATAGATGTGGCAATAGTAAGACTTGGCCAGTCTTGGACCTTATAAAAATCACAACAGGAAAAGGAAGTCCTTGAAGAGGTAGCCCAGTGGTGAGTGAGGCTATGGACCTGACAAGAGAAAATAACACATAAAGGACTACATGCGCTGGATATGGTACAAAATACGTAGTCATTTACACTTCTTGGACTGTCTTTTCAGTCCATACACCTTGTCTGTATAAACTGTACTATCCACCTACCCATAGGGTACCCAACTCAAAAGTATCCAATCCACTGGATGACAAATAGACAATCACAATTTCTATCTCAGAAATCTGAACTAAGCATAGAAAGTGAGAGTGTAGAGCTAAGGCAGATTAAGATTAGTGGTTTTCTTTGTTGGTTTTGTTTTCTGTTTTTTAAATGTTTTTTCTCTTTTTTGTTGTATAAATTTAAAGTCTACAAACCTGACAAAAACAAGAAATGGGGAAAGGATTCCCTATTTAATCAATGGTGCTGGGAAAACTGGCTAGCCATATGTAGAAAGCTGAAACTGGATCCCTTCCTTATACCTTATACAAAAATTAATTCAAGATGGATTAAAGACTTAAATGTTAGACCTAAAACCATTAAAATCCTACAAGAAAACCTAGGCAATACCATTCAGGCCATAGGCGTGGGCAAGGACTTCATGTCTAAAACACCAAAAGCAATGGCAACAAAAGCCAAAATTGACAAATGGGATCTCATTAAACTAAAGAGCTTCTGCACAGCAAAAGAAACTACCATCAGAGTGAACAGGCAACCTACAGAATGGGAGAAAATTTTTGCAACCTACTCATCTGACAAAGGGCTAATATCCAGAATCTACAATGAACTCAAACAAATTTACAAGAAAAAAACAAACAACCCCATCAAAAAGTGGGCAAAGGACATGAACAGACACTTCTCAAAAGAAGACATTTATGCAGCCAGAAAACACATGAAGAAATGCTCATCATCACTGGCCATCAGAGAAATGCAAATCAAAACCACAGTGAGATACCATCTCACACCAGTTAGAAAGGCCATCATTAAAAAAGCAGGAAACAACAGGTGCTGGAGAGGATGTGGAGAAATAGGAACACTTTTACACTGTTGGTGGGACTGTAAACTAGTTCAACCATTGTGGAAGTCAGTGTGGCGATTCCTCAGAGGTCTAGAACTAGAAATACCATTTGACCCAGCCATCCCATTACTGGGTATATACCCAAAGGA
>NW_026656310.1:0-5938 GCF_009828535.3 Hylobates moloch
TATGTTTGACAAAGATGTGAACTTGACAAAATTTTCTATTTCTCATACAATTCCTCTCATGGCCTCTCTTATGAGGCTGTATAACATAGATATAAAGGAGATGGCTTTGAAACCCATAATTAAATCTCAGACTTATCCTTTACTATATAAATTAATTTAGGGAAGTTACTATGATTGTTTCCTCATTTATACAGTGGAGATAGTAAGAGTACCTATCTCCAAGTGTCCTTGTGAGGATGAAGTGAGATAATGCATGTAAATCAGTTTAGAATGTGTCTGGCAATCAATACTATCTTCTCACTAAGATTAGTCTGAGTTTCTTTTGTCCTCAAATCTATTATTCTCTCCCCTCCCCCATAGGCTCTGTTTATCTGCCACTTCAAAGAAAAAAATGATCCTTCTACCTCAGGCTGCTAAACCTAATATTTGTGTATTATAAATATATTACTTTTCTGTATATTATGATATATCCAAATATTATGATATTTGGACATCTTAAACAACCTTTCTAGCTGAGGAAAGATGACCATTCCTAGGACTAACCAATTCTTGGAAATAATGAAAAGCCCAACTGGAAGCGTGTCTTTGATATGCAAATCAACAAATCCAAAGCCACGCCTCCTCTTTCTGACTGTACACTCCAGGAGACAATATTCCTCTGGCCTAATCATTTCAGGGCCAGGAAACTAAGGATCATCTCTACAGCTTAAAGCCCACCAAAAGTATTCAAACCAGCCAATCCTAAACTGATATCCCTGCCCTGCCTTGCCATTTCCTCAGAAACTTCAATAAAGGCTCTGGTCTGATGCAGTCCCCTTGCTCCTGTCTTCTGCCTCCTGACCCCCCTGGTGTCTTTCCCATGTGGCTTTCTGAGGCATGTCTTGCTTCCTTTCTCTAGGACCTATGAGTCTAATAAATCTTTTTCTATTTTTTTCCTGAGACTCTTCTCCGTATTCTCTTCTGGCTGCTCTGACTGAAAAGCATACAAAGCATATAAAACCATCTACGACTGTGTTCTTCTTCTACCCCACGGTTATGTTGTTGGACATATCACTCTCCCTTCAAACACCACATGCTTTGAATCTTATTCCTTATCAGTGTCTCAAACTAATGATCAATTACTCATTAGTTTTCCTGTATAGTCAAGCATTATTTTTCAAGTGGATCCCTCTTACTGACATTTAAAACATGCCCCAGTCTCTCTTATTTAAAAATACCTTTCTCCCTTGACTTATATTTTTATTCAGCTCTCATGCCGATTCTCCTTCTCTTCACTTTATAGACATGCTTCTGGAAAGTGTTGTCTATGCTATCTAATTTCATTTCTTCAACCCTTACTCCTAACTTACTCCAATTTGGATTCTCTCCTAATCACTACACCTGGATGGCTCACAGTAACATCAGCAATGACATTGATGAAGTTTACCAATATCATATTTCAGTTTCTATTTTTTAATTTCATGACATAAAGTTATTTTGTTTTCTTCTACACTTGAAATTCCTCAAGACTCAGTTCCAAGTACTCTTTTTGCTCATACCATACTCTCGCCTTAGGGGAACTTAATCATACCAATGCCTTCTGTTCTTATTTGTTCGTTTCTAAAGCCCAGACCTCTTGTGATACCAGTTACATTTATCTAGCTCTCACAGAAAATCTCCACTTGACTGTCTCAAAGTTACTTTAAATTCACCATATTTAATGCAATATGTGATTTAGTCTTCACCTAGTAAGTCCACTCTCAGTGAATGGCATCTCTCTATCCAGTTTTGAAAACCAGAAATTTAGGAGTCATTCATAAATACTCCTGTCTTTCTTACTCCTTATGTCCAATATAGCAGCAAACCTTGCTAATTTACACAGATAAAAAAGTCCATGAGTGACAAAATTGTGACTTATTTGGATTATCACTGTATCTTTAGAACCTAGCACAATACCTGGCAAAGAGTAAGGACACAATAATTATTTATTAAATAAATTAATTAATGAACATGGGAAGTGTTAGCAATTTAATACGTTAATATTTTCATGGGCATTAACTACTTTTAATATACTTCATGTTGTAGGAGTAAGTATCACAAATATATGTTAAACATTTTTGGCAGGTATTTTCGTTTTCTATGGCTGCTGTTATAAATTACCAAAATTTAGCAACTTAAAACAATAAAATTTTTTAATCTTACAGTTTTATAGTTTAGAAACCTAAAATGGTCCTCCCTGGACTGAAATCAAGGTTTCCACAGGGCTGTATTTCTTTCTGAAGATTCTCTGGGATAATCTTTTTTCTTGCCCTTTCCGTATTCTAGAGGCCACCCATACTTGTAGTTGTCTTACTTCTATCTTTAAGTCAGCAAGAGTTCTTCTTACATCACTCTGACCTCCTCTTCTGCCTCCCTTTTCCACATTTAAAGACCCTTGTGATTATACTGAGGTCACCTGAGTAATTCTGGATAATCACTCTATTGTAGGGTCAGCTGATTAACAACCTTAATTCCATCTGCTACCTTAATTCCCCTTTACCATGTAATATAATGCATTATAAAATTCCAGGAATTTTAGTATCTTTGATGGGCCATTATTGTGCTTACTAAGTAAGCATATAGCACAGACAAATAATCACTGACTAGGCAACATCTATAAAATCAACAGTTGGTACATATTAATAACATTGCCATTTATTGAGAGCTTATCACGTCGTATATACGGCGGTTAGTATTTTAGATATATTATTTCAATGCTAAAAACAACCTAATGAAGTACAATTCTAATAGCCTCAGTTTATGTATAAATAAACTGAGTATTACAGAAGTGAAGTAATAAGCACGTTCATATGCTGTGAAGTTGTGTCAGGCTTCAAAGTGCAAGTATCTGCCTCCAAAACCCGCTTTTCAGGGAATCACTGTACTTCACTGCCTATGAACCATAATATGTAGATTGGATTTTGTGGTTTCATTCATCCCATGATGCTCATGCAACTTTCAGACTTTCTCGGGTATATCACTTTTTTTTTTTTTTTTTTAAAGACAGAGCCTCACTCTGTTGCCCAGGCTGGAGTGCAGTGGCATGATCTCAGCTCACTGTAACCTCTGCCTCCTGAGTTCAAGCAATTCTCATGCCTCAGCCTCCCGAGTGGCTGGGATTACAGGCACGTGCCACCAGGTCCAGCTAATATTTTTTGGGGGAGTTTTTTTTTTTTTTTTTTTTTTGGAGAGACACGGTTTCACCATGTTGGCCAAACTGGTCTCGAACTCCTGACCTCAAGTGATCCCAAAGTGCTGGGATTAAAAGCGGAAGCCACTGCGACCGACCCTGTTATATCATTTCCTAAAGATTCTTACAATCCAGTTACAGTGTCAATATGCTGCTGGAGACAAAAGTATAAGTGCCAGGTGTTGTGGGATATACCAGGGATGACGCCTGTAATCCCAGTACTTTGGGAGGCTGAGGCTGTGGATCACATGGGGCCAGGAGTTTGAGACCAGCCTGGCCAACATGGCGAAACCTCATCTCTACTAAAAATACAAAAATTAGTCGGATGTAATGGCACACACCTGTAATCCCAGCTACTCTGGAAGCTGAGGGCTGATGCAGGAGAATCACTTGAACCTGCGAGGCAGAGGTTGCAGTGAGCCGAGATAGCACTACTGCACTCCAGCCTGGGCGATAGAGTAAAACGCCATCTCCAGAAAAATAAATAAATAAATAAATGAAAGTATAAGTATAAAACAATGATAGCAAGGGTAGTTTATGATATTTAGGTATACATGAGAAAGAATCCATGTAAAATGACAGAACTTAGTATTTTCACAGTAACAAATCACATTTTTCTTATCCTTTTTGTACTCTAGTATCAATAATTTTAATAAGAAAATAGTGTTAATAATAATAATTCTTACAGAATAGTCAGTTTCTTAAAATATGAAAAAACAAAAACTATGCTAATTTAGTCTGGAATCAATTTTCTGTGAACCTTGCAGCCTACATCAATATTGACCCTCAAACAGTGAAAACAAAGTTAAACTAAAAAAAAATGTGCTACATACTACAATATATGAAGCACTCTATCTGGATGTTTTAAGTAATATAAAAATAATGGATTTTAGGTGATGCATTTCTTACATTACACAGGCAACAATGGACCATAGGGGTTAACATCATCCAACAATATAAACTGAAGTAGACCAAAAATAGTCTAAGAGAAACTGACTTGAGATGTTGCAGTAGTCATAGTTGATACCACTCAAAACTATTAGTCTAAACCAATCATAGTAATAAAATCTTATTTATTTTGCCAGTAATAAGTTTACAAATCGGCATGTGGCCCAAAACTTGTCAATGTGATATGCGAACACTGCGGAGTTCCTTCTCACTACAAAAAGACATACTTTTCTTCTTTTGGACGTCACCATGTCAGAAGTTGACACCTTGAGCTATTTCAATCCTATTGTTAGAAGCCTGAGGGTAAATCCAATATATGAAAAAACTACAGATTGTAAAGAATCACAGAGAAATGGAGCCAGAGCCTCGAGGCCACCCTGACTCCTTACTTTTGTAGCTTAGTAAATTTCATTGTTATTTAAGTCATTCTGAATTGGGTTGCTGTTTTACGGACCAAAAGCACCCTAAATGATACAAAGTAAAAGTAAGTAAAAGATTAGGTAATAGAATATAGGAGACTTAAGGGATAAATTCCCCCTAAAATTTACAGTCTGAAGAGGTCTAAATGTATTTATAGATGAAGTTGAAGAATTGATTGAAATGGAGAAAACAAAGATAAAATAGTATAAAAGAGAGAAGCAAAACTAGATGAGATAAGGTCATGAAAGAGACAATCTTCTTAATTTTGCCCCTTTTTTATCCCCACTTTCAGAAGTACCTGAAAGTAACAATTCTTAGGATCAGGAGGACAATGAGCACAATGTAAAGTCCATTAGGACAGAGGTTTTTTTCTTTAAATTAACAGGCATGTTCCTAGAACCTAGAACATAGGTGCCTGAAACATAATTAGTTAATCAACACTTATTTGCTAAGTTAAAGAAATGATGTCCAAAGACTGGGTGGTGACAGTGATCAAAGCTGAAAATGTTAATTCTTGTATTTGTTGTCTAAATCAGAAGTGAGAAGACATAATTTGATTTTATAAATTCCTGTTAACTGGCTATGTTATAAAATATCTTTCTGGTGGAAGTACAACTCTGTAACTGAGTAATTGCTAGATTTTATTTATTCATACAATTTCTATTGAAAAAAATCACAAAGAAGCTATTAATTAAAAATAATAAAGTAATGGAACCAATGTCCAAAACATGTAAAGTTTTAATTTAAAACTTCTATTTTATGTGTTTTTAAAATTAAAACAAAGAAGCTGTTAAAATTTGAATGATGACATTGAGAAAGACAAAAGGTTTACATGTGTAATGTATTATCAAATGCTGCTATTTAATTTGGGACTGTTAATAAGAGGAAAATAAGGTATAAATAGTACAAAATATTAGGAGGCAAAACAACAAAGATGGTGAACATGGGACTTAATATATGCTATATCTGAACAGCATAATTAAAAGAGCTAAATTTTTATACCCAAGTTCCAATAATGTTACTGATCCATAGCTAAAAAGTTCCAAGAGTTAATTTAATGTATATTTTGAAAAGTTAGGCATTATTGGCCATAGACCATATTAGGTGCACTACAAATTTTAATAAAATGCATTTTTTTGTCACTGTAGTATAATAGTGGCAGTTGAGTGGGAAGAAATAGATTCCTTCTTCCTCTTTTGTTTTCAGTGCTGCTTTGTTAATTTTTAACTCAAGATGTCCCTCTGCTGGAGAACTGGATTATTGATAGGTAAACTAATTCTTTGCACAGGGCATGCTCAGATTTTGAGAATGAATTATCTAAAATGTTTCTGCTGCTTTGTAATAAACTAACCATGTTACAAT
>NW_026656311.1:0-5937 GCF_009828535.3 Hylobates moloch
GAACTGACATCTCTATGGTCCCAGTATGGGGGTGTGCCCTGAGCCCCAGATGGGGTCCTGTGGAGCGTTGGTTCCTGCCTCACATCTTGAGCTGCCGAGATAGGTTCCAGCCACCTGCCACTCTGAACTGGAATCAGTGGGTTGGAAAATGAATGAATACAAATTATTGAAAAATAAAAATTCACAAAACATGTGGTAATCATACAAATGCAAGACAATAACGATGAGAGTACAAAATAGATCAGCCTGCCGTGTCTGTCATTATTGATTTTTTAACTGTGTTGTAGTAGCAGGAGGCGCTCCTTACAATTTTTTCTTTGCAAACATTTATTCCTTGATTTAACTTACCACAACTACGACCGCCATCACTCACTGATTCACCAAAAATTGGGTGAATAATAATCTTACTAGGTTTTGTTAGGCTTTCTTATTTGTATGTAGAGCTGACATTTTTTTCTAAGGTTAATATTCTGTGTTGAATCTTTATTTAGAAGTTTGGTGATGTCTTTGTGACTCTTGTTCATATGAGTTAGACTATGATAAAATTAATTTTATTATACAGCATTTCACTTGAAGTCATCGTTTTGGGCGCGGTGGCTCATGCCTGTAATCCCAGCACTTTGGGGGGCTGAGGTGGGTGGATCACCTGAGGTCCAGAGTTCGAGACCAGCCTGGCCAACACAGTGAAACCTTGTCTCTACTAAAGAAATACAAAAAGTGTGCCAGGCATGGGGGCAGGTGCCCGTAATTCTGGCTACTCCGGTGACGGAGGCAGGAGAATTGCTTGAACCCGGGAGGTGGAGGTTGCAGTGAGCAGAGATCATGCCATTGCACTTCAGCCTGGGCGAGAAGAGTGAAACTCTGTCTCAAAACAAACAAACAAACAAATTAGTAAACACCTTAAAGTTTCTCAACGTATGTTCTCTGACTAGCAGCATTAGCATTAGTTGGGAACTTGTAAAAAATGAAAATTTAGACCTCAAACCACTGAATCACAAACTCCAGTGGTGAAGCCCAGAGATTTGTGTTCTTTCCTTCACATTCCCATGAATCGTTGTTCAGGTTCACAGAAGAGATAATTTTTGGGTAGTCTTCTCTCAAGTAGGTTTCCCTGCTGGGGGACACATGAGATAAACTGTCTGAATTGCCGTGTATCTTTCCTTCACCCTGGCAGAGGGGCCACATCCCGGCTGGGTACAGGATTGTTGGGCTGTAGTCCTGTCTGTCAGTAGTCCTTAACTGCTGGGCCACTGTCCGTTCCAGCATTGGAGATAAAATAGTCTAATCCCAGCATCATTCTTCTTCTGTACATAATACGTTCTCTCTCTCTCTATATATATATTTGTTATATTTTAAGTTCTAGGGTACAACGTGCAGGTTTGTGACACATGTATACATGTGCCATGTTGTTGTGCTGCACCAGTTAACTTGTCATTTACATTAGGTATATCTCCTGATGCTATCCCTCCCCCTCCCCCAACCTCACGACAGGCCCCGGTGTGTGATGTTCCCCTTCCTATGTCCAAGTGTTATCATTGTTCAATTCCCAGCTATGAGTGAGAAGGTGTAGTGTTTGGTTTTCTGTTCTTGCGATAGTTCGCATGACGGAACTAGAAATACCATTTGACCCAGCCATCCCATTACTGGGTATATACCCAAAGGCTTATAAATCATGCTGCTGTAAAGGCATATGCACATGTATGTTTATTGTGGCACTATTCACAATAGCAAAGACTTGGAACCAACCCAAATGTCCATCAGTGATAGACTGGATTAACAAAATGTGGCACATATACACCTTGGGATACTATGCAGCCACAAAAAAGGATGAGTTCCTGTCCTTTGTAGGGACCTTGATAAAGCTGGAAATATGTTCTTTTTAACTGGATGTTTGTAAGATTTTTCTCTTTCTCCTTCGAGTTCAAAATTTTTACCAGCAGATGCCTCAGTGTTTCTTATTTCTCTTCACTCTAGTCCAGTATTTCTCCATTTTTTCATCAATCCCCACTTATGGAGCTTTTTCAGACACTTTTTCCTAATCGCCGTCTCATAAAATTTTTTTTTTTTTAGGCTTTTTTTTTATTATTATACTTTAGGTTTTAGGATACATGTGCACAATGTGCAGGTTTTTTACATATGTATCTATGTGCCATGTTGAATTCCTGCACCCATTAACTCGTCATTTAGCATTAGGTATATCTCCTAATGCTGTCCCTCCCCCCTCCCCCAACTCCACAACCGTCCTCGGAGTGTGATGTTCCCCTTCCTGTGTCCATGAGTTCTCATTGTTCAATTCCCACCTATGAGTGAGAACATGTGGTGTTTTTTTTTTTTAAACAATAGAAATTTATTTTCTAACTGTCCTGAAGGCTAAAATGCAAGATCAGGGTGCCAGAATGGCCTGATTCTGGTGAAAGGTTTCATCCTGGCTTGCAGATGGCTGCATTCTCACTGCATCTTCACATTTCAGAGAGAGTCGGCAAGAGAGGCAAAGAAAGGGGTCTCTTATAAGGGCACTAATCTCATGATGGAAGTCCCATCCTTATGACCTCATCTAATCCTAATTACCTCCCAAAGATCCCACCTCCAAATACGAATACATTGAGGTTCAGGGCTTCAACATATAAACTTTGGGAGGACACAAACACTCAGTCCATGACCTAAGCCATCCAGGTAGTGGTAATTGTTATGAGAAAAATAAAGCAGAGCAACTGGCAGAGTATGACAAGGCGCAATCAATGGAACCTTTTTGGGAAGTGATACCTGAATTGTTTTCACATGTCAGTCCCTTAAATCTTGCCACTGTTTTCAGGGTTTCATGTCTTTTTTTGTGGCACCTCACTCTATACACTTGGATTGGATCTTAGGGGTGAGCAAGTCCCTGATTTACAGTGTGTCACTAAAAGTGATTCAAAAGATGGCATCTGGGGTTGGGGCACAAAACCCAGTTCCAAAGTCCAGCTGACAGTTATCCTAAGGGTCCAGGCAGAAAAGCAGAATTCAGGGATAAGGCAACAGTTCAGAATCCAGGGTCATCTACCATAATATGAACGGTGCTCCTGACAGATGTGCAACATAGTGGCCCTGAAACATCCTAGAAGCTGGAGCAGAGTTACAGGTTCACAACAGACACTGGGAAGTAAGGCCTGAGAAAGTCCCTGAACCACCTGCAAAAACTCTCCAGCGACCAAACTCTCTTACTGCCCCCGTGGCTCCTCCCTCTCTTGTCTACAGATGAGGCCCACAGGTAAAGCCTCTTTACTATTAACTGCAAATATCGAGGGTTTGGATGTAATTCAGGTTGACCCTCCCCTGTTCACAACCTGTGACTTGGGCTTGGGTAATCACGTTTCACACTTCACAGCTGTGGGCTCAGCGTATCCTGCAGCTCCCCGTGGAGCCCCTTACTGAGAACGGCCTCTCCACATTGTCTTCTGGAGACCATGGTTCTGGAAGCTCCTGTTTCTCCTGGTTCCCTGGAGTATGGGGAACAGTGGGCATGGTGTCCTGGTGCCCGATCCTCCCCTCCAGGTGGGCCAACAAGCATTTCTGTCCAGTTCACGAAGACAGGGCCTGATATTCTCCCACTTCATGGCTAACACCTTCTGGTGGTGGCTGTGCAGCAGCTGATAGTAATGATGATGTTTAGTATTAACCTATGCACAGGTGCTGCCTGTAGCACACTGTAAAGTGCTGTCTTTAAATGGAGACCTAATCTTTCAAACCAGGCGCAGTGCTCAAAACCAGCTCTGGCGGCGAACAGGAAGGGCATTGTGGTACAGAGCAGGTAAGGAGAGGATCCCCATTCTTTCTGTCCATCTTCTCCATCCTCTTGCAGGCATGTTCAGCATCTTTCGCCTTAGAATTCTCAGAGGCTCCACCTGCTCACTCCCCAGGTTGGCCTCAGCAGCTGTCCGAGGGGGTAGGTGGGCACAAAGCCCTCGGGATGGAGAGTCTGCTGACCATTCACTGATATATATATATATATATATATATTTTTAATTTTGTTAATTATACTTTAGGTTTTAGGGTACATGTGCACAATGTGCAGGTTTGTTACATATGTATCCATGTGCCATGTTGATTTCCTGCACCCATTAACTCGTCATTTAGCATTAGGTATATCTCCTAATGCTGTCCCTCCCCCCTCCCCCAACCCCACAACAGTCCTCGGAGTGTGATGTTCCCCTTCCTGTGTCCATGAGTTCTCATTGTTCAATTCCCACCTATGAGTGAGAACATGTGGTGTTTGGTTTTTTGTCCTTGCGATAGTTTACTGAGAATGATGGTTTCCAGTTTCATCCATGTCCCTACAAAGGACATGAACCCATCATTTTTTATGGCTGCATAGTATTCCATGGTGTACATGTGCCACATTTTCTTAATCCAGTCTATCGTTGTTGGACATTTGGGTTGGTTCCAACTCTTTGCTATTGTGAATAGTGCCACAATAAACATACGTGTGCATGTGTCTTTATAGCAGCATGATTTATAGTCCTTTTGGGTATATACCCAGTAATGGGATGGCTGGGTCAAATGGTATTTCTAGTTCTAGATCCCTGAAGAATCGCCACACTGACTTCCACAATGGTTGAACTAGTTTACAGTCCCACCAACAGTGTAAAAGTGTTCCTATTTCTCCACATCCTCTCCAGCACCTGTTGTTTCCTGATTTTTTAATGATGGCCATTCTAACTGGTGTGAGATGGTATCTCACTGTGGTTTTGATTTGCATTTCTCTGATGGCCAGTGATGATGAGCATTTCTTCATGTGTTTTTTGGCTGCATAAATGTCTTCTTTTGAGAAGTGTCTGTTCATGTCCTTCACCCACTTTTTGATGGGGTTGTTTGTTTTTTTCTTGTAAATTTGTTTGAGTTCATTGTAGATTCTGGATATTAGCCCTTTGTCAGATGAGTAGGTTGCAAAAATTTTCTCCCATTCTGTAGGTTGCCTTTTCACTCTGATGGTAGTTTCTTTTGCTGTGCAGAAGCTCTTTAGTTTAATTAGATCCCATTTGTCAATTTTGGCTTTTGTTGCCATTGCTTTTGGTGTTTTAGACATGAAGTCCTTGCCCACGCCTAGGTCCTGAATGGTATTGCCTAGGTTTTCTTGTAGGGTTTTAATGGTTTTAGGTCTAACATTTAAGTCTTTAATCCATCTTGAATTAATTTTTGTATAAGGTGTAAGGAAGGGATCCAGTTTCAGCTTTCTACACATGGCTAGACAGTTTTCCCAGCACCAGTTATTAAATAGGGAATCCTTTCCCCATTGCTTGTTTTTGTCAGGTTTGTCAAAGATCAGATAGTTGTAGATATGCAGCATCATTTCTGAGGGCTCTGTTCTGTTCCATTGATCTATGTCTCCGTTGTGGTACCAGTACCATGCTGTTTTGGTTACTGTAGCCTTGTAGTATAGTTTGAAGTCAGGTAGCGTGATGCCTCCAGCTTTGTTCTTTTGGCTTAGGATTGACTTGGTGATGCGGGCTCTTTTTTGGTTCCATATGAACTTTAAAGTAGTTTTTTCCAATTCTGTGAAGAAAGTCATTGGTAGCTTGATGGGGTTGGCATTGAATCTTGGGCAGTATGGCCATTTTCACGATATTGATTCTTCCAACCCATGAGCATGGAATGTTCTTCCATTTGTTTGTATCCTCTTTTATTTCATTGAGCAGTGGTTTGTAGTTCTCCTTGAAGAGGTCCTTCACATCCCTTGTAAGTTGGATTCCTAGGTATTTTATTCTCTTTGAAGCAATTGTGAATGGGAGTTCACTCATGATTTGGCTCTCTGTTTGTCTGTGATTGGTGTACAAGAATGCTTGTGATTTTTGTACATTGATTTTGTATCCTGAGACTTTGCTGAAGTTGCTAGTCAGCTTAAGGAGATTTTGGGCTGAGACAATGGGGTTTTCTAGATATACAATCATGTCATCTGCAAAC
>NW_026656312.1:0-5936 GCF_009828535.3 Hylobates moloch
CATCATCATCATCATCATCCTTTATCATTACTTTGGCCACTACAGGCTTTTGCCAAGTTGGGTTTAATAAGAAGAATAATTTTCAAAGAGCAATAATGTGTGTCACCTGTAGTCCAGAAACTAGTCATTGGAAGCTGTCATAGTAGTTTTAATATTTCAAGTTATGGGATCTAATGATGATGAGCTGCATGATAAGGAAATCTGAGTATGTCACATGGAAAAGAAGATACAACCAAGGCTGTGAATATGCTTGAGAAAGTTTGAGCAAGTACAGCTGGTTGACTTCGAAGAAATGTTCACCCAAATGAGGTTTAGGTCTTGCAAGGACTACAAACCAATGTGCAAAATGTCAGGCTGTACCCCCATGTGCAATACAACTAAACAGTGCAATAGAACAGAACATACTGTATGATTCCATTTAGATGAGCTCCTGAAAATGTTAAAACTACAGTGACAGAGAGCAGATCAGTAGCATCAGGGACTGGGCGTTGACTACCAGGGAACACTTTGGGGTGATGGAAATGTTTTATATAACAATTGTGGTGGCTAAACAATGGTATGTGTTTGTCAAAATATATTTTTATTTTCCAAAACTGGTGGCATTTTTATATCTAAGTTATACCTCAATAAAGATAAGACAAAAAAAGATCAATAATTAACAACAGATGTGTATTTTTTCTACCCAAAACTAGGAGGAAAATTAGTTATTCTTTTTTGCTACTTCTTATTAATTTATCCTATACATACTTCTTTAAACAAAAATACAAAAGAAGAATTAGGAAAATTTATAACAGCAAGTAAATACAAAATGGTATTTCAAGGAAGCGTTTAAAAATATGTTCATGGTGTGACTGTGGGTGTACTTGTTACTTGGGAATTTGTTTTGTACAGAGAGGGTCTCTGGCACAGCCCCTCTCCAGGCCTGTCCTTGTAGGGAATGGACAGCACCATTCAGGATGCAGAAGAAGCTCCAGTCCACACGGAGGGATGCTCTTGCTTCCCAAGCATATGAGAGATAGCAAAGGTAATTATTTGGTGAGCTCTCTGTCCATATGTGAATTATAGCCCAAGGTACTACAAATTAAGAAATAAAGAACAAACAAAATATAGCTATAATTCTCAGTAAAGCTTTGCAGGCAATTCTTAATGTATTGAATCCTTGAAATAGATAAATAAGACTGACTACGTATTGTCATTAAAGCATTTTATGTCATTACAGTTTACATTTTCTTGACATTTACATATTATTTATTTAAATCTCACACCTGGAAATCTGATCATTTCCAGCTACATTTAGGTTTAACCTTCAGAAACTTTTGGATAAAATAATATTGTTTGATGCTAGCTTTGAGGAGTATAACATGATTCTAATGCTAGCTTTTAATAATGACTTAACATTTCCAAATAGGGATTCATCTTTTTCTGTAAGGAACCAATAGGCAAGCATCTTCATAAAAATGTGGAGCTTAGCACATTTGTGTTATCAATCCAAGTCAATGTAACAACTATAATTAGTTGTTATATTGTGATTTGTAAATTTAGTATAAGGAAAATAAAATGTCTACTTTCACACAATAAGTGCAATATGCTTTATTATTAGTGCTAATAACTCCAGTATTTTATGTTTGTCATATTGAATTTTAAATTGAATGCTCCCATTACCTGCTCTGTTTAATTTGCTGACATTCTCTGAGAAAAAACAAAAATGAATATGCTAATTATGACATGATTTCTCTGGACCAAATGTTTAGTTCTATGGGGATGAGTTACATTAGGTACTAAAAATCTGTTCTCTTAGTTTGATGCATGAAAAACTAATTAATAATGGGAAAGTTTGCTACAACCCTAACCCAGTAGGATGATTCATCTAACTTCAAACACATTTTATGTCAAATGTTTGTTTTGACTTTAAACAGTATTAAGTACATCCATGTACTGTGGCAGCTTTGATAGTGTTTCTCACTTAGAAAAAGAAGGCAGAGCACTCAACATTCAGGTCTAGATATTTACAAGATGTTGCAGAAAATTCTGTTTTTGACTCAATTACAACCCCTTGGAAATGTTAACTTCTTGTAAACTCAAAGGCTGTCAAAATAAAAGAAGAAAAAGAAAAAAAAAGTAAAAGAAAAGCAAGAAAGGAGCATTTCTTGGTGCCTCTTAGCTCTTAATGTTGATTTAAAGACAGAGTATACACCAAATAAATTTTTACCATACACTTTTCTGAATCTTCATATCTATGTTGAAGGACAATCTACCACCTTCAATAGTTTGTTACATTAAGTTTAGCCTAAAGTTGTCTCCTTAAATAGGTTAACTTCAGCCTAATACTTTCTTCATATACAGTGAACTGTAGGGGTATAAATAGGTTGTAATTTTCTCTTGTAACAAGTTGCTAAGTCTCAGCCAATCACAGCCACTGAATTTCAGCCAATCACAGCATCTGAGTCTCAGCTGTGTTCAAAGAAGGCAAATGTGGAGCTGTAACTAACCCAGCTGTTCCTGTAGCCCATTTTCATTCTTCTGTCCATAAATGTGTCTGTCCACATGACAGCTCCACTGCCACTCTGAACTGATTCTGGTTCTGGGTGCTGCCCAATTCATGAATCATTCTTTGCTCAATTAAATGTCATTAAATTTAATTTGCCTAAAGTTTCTCTCTTAACAAGTCAATAGAATGTTTCTTTTCAATACTTTTGCCATAGGCTTAAAAACAAAAATTAAGAATAGAATATTTCTGTTCTCTGAAAGATAGCTGTGAAATTATGTCTGGAGAAAGCAATGAATTCATGTAGAATAGGTCACCATTTGAGCATGAAGACAGTAGGAAGGAGGGATTGGCTAAATTTGGAGCTGCTTTAGATGCAGAATATTCATTGACCTTGGAGAAGCTTTGAATGACAGGTCTGAACACACTGATACTTCTTTCTAAGGTCATAAAAACAAGAAAATATTATAGAAAGCAATGATCTGTTTGCTTCCTAATGAAACATATAAGTGTCCTGACTGAAATGGCATGCCATAAAAAATCATTTCTAATTATTTTAAGTAATATTTAGATCAATTCATTGTAATCTTATTAGCTTTCATGTCTATGTCAGAATTAGATTACTTTCATGTTTGTTTAAGCTCTTTTGCTTTTTAAAATGTCTCCTTCAAAGACAAATTGAGCCTGGTTAAAATAATCAATGGCTTTTGTGGGTTCAACATATGCAGATGCCAGACCTCAGGGAGGACTTCCATTTCTTCCAGAGGGACTGTCCTCCACTTGGTGGTGACCCAAGAGGGGTGCTGGGCTCACGCAGGAGCCCTCCTTCCCATGCACTGCAGCAGCTGAACCCAGGCAAATGGCAGTCCTTCAAAATGATGTGTGGCTTCTGAGGGGATACTGAGGGAATGGAGTCTGAAGAATTTTCACTGGGGAACGATTTGAGCATCCTTTTAAATTTATGGCTTCACCGTCAGGGTGTTCTCTTCTCCAGAAATGCATGCTCACATATAATTAAAATATAAATGGTGAGAATTTGTACATATAACATGGAAATACTGCTTAAAATAATAGGGCATTTTTAGGAAACTGCTGTTATATCCAGCTGTTGTCCTGTTAATTTTTTTTTTCCAAATCAAGTGAAAATATAAGAAAACTTCCAAGTTTGAGCTTAATATAAGTTGAATTTTCATTAAAATGGCATCATGTATTCACACAAAGAAACGTTTTTAGTATCTTGTTTCCCTTTCAATGAATGTTATTGTGAACAGAATTTGTGGATCAGTATTAGCAGTTATGAAATAATTAAACAATACTGAAAAAAGTGAATGCTGACAAATCTTAGTTGCAGAGATAGGCAAGACTCCTCACTTTTTGAAAATGGGGTGAGATGGGAGAAAGGATGTCAAGGACGTTATGCTGTTACAGAACACTGTGTTCTTACATTGCTCTCTCAGTATCTAGGTGAGTGGCTTCGCTTTGGCTCTTCCTTGTGGACCTCTTTGTGAATGTGATGAGTGCTAAGGAATTTCCTCACAGGGAAATATGATCTCACTGTGTCGGTGACACTGTGTTCTGACAATTTCCTTGGGGGGTCAGGTGGCACACCCTAGCACCTAGACCTTCCTCAGTGTTGAGATACTCACTCCTGCAGCCCAGAGATGTGAGCCCCTGACCTTGAAGAGCCAACTTTTTTTTTTCCAGAAATTGCCCTTGGCTGAAGGGAACATCTCAGGGTTCAGCCTGAATTTAATGACCACCTGGGGCAAAAAGATCCAGCCCCTTGACTCACCTGGGACAACCCTGAAGTTCATTACACTGCCACAGCCACCATGGGATCACCTGTGGCCTCTCTTGGGGCAATTCAGTCCAACTCCTCCCTCTGCCCTCTGCTCTACTCCCTGCGAAACCCAATTAACAAAATAGAAAGAGATTTGATATAAGAAATGGGCTCAGGTGATGATGGAGGCTGCCACATCTCAAAATCTGCAGTTCTTACATTTCTCTCAACTGTAAATGCAATAAATAAATAAATAAATAAAAATTTCCAGTTAGCTAGCTAGAGACCCCAGGAGATGTTTCAGTTTGAGGCCAAGAACAGGAAATATGATGTCCCAGCTTGAAGGCAGGCAGAGGGATTTCTTCGTATTCAGGGGAGAGGAAGCTTTTTGTTCTATTCATTTCTTCAACTGATTGCACGAGGCCCACCCACATTGTGGAGGGCAATATGCCTGACTCAGTTTCTCTTTTTAAAAGTTCAACCTATCCATAAATGCCCTCACAGAAATAAGCAGAATAGTATTTTACCAAATATCTGAACACCCTTTGTCCCAGTCAAGTTGACAGGTAAAATTAACCCTCACCTCTTTTTGCCAGACCATGGCAGCGTGGGAGCACCGCAGTCCCTTGGGAGGTGACAGCAGTATTTTGCACCTCATATGGTTAATAATCTATTGTTCAATTCTAGCCATGCACACTGAAAAAATATATTCCATGCCTTCTATTTCAGCCTGTTCAAGATATTTTATGTTTACCTCTCAAAAAAAGTGAACTAAACTTTGAAACTCACGTTCGAATTTAGATATCACATAGTGATAAATCATGGATTACTGTTTTCAAAATAAAACGATAGGTAATGTATTAAGAGACATATTTCACTTCTAGTGTTATCTAAATAAGAATAACAATGTGGTTTTTATTTCGGTTCTCAAAAAAACACAGACTGCTCAGTTAAATGGTAATTTTAGATAAGCAACACATTTATTTTTAGTATAAGTATGCCCTGTGCAATACTTGGAACATACTTATATTCAAATATGTTTGTTGTTTATCTAAAATTCAAATTTACCTGGATATCCTCTATTTTTATTTTCCAAATAGGGAAACTCTATTTTATTCTTGGAATGCTATTTTAAATGATTTTTCCAAATAATATGTTTCGTCTGTCAGATGGGTAAGAGAGAAGAGATTGAATTTTGAAAAGACTCTTCAGAAAATTAAGACTCAACTATTAGTGAAAACTCAGTCTCAAAGAGATTAATGTAATTATATCAATTGCATGCAGTGAATTCAAGACAAAGAAAATGGACATGAATATTCCTAAAAAGAAAACCGAAAAATGTTAATAACAAATATGCTCTGATATATATTTAAATAATTATCCACATAAAGATTATAAAACAATGCAAGTATTATAAACTATCAGACATTTTCTAGTTTGAATAAAAAGAGATTATAACAGCCCATGATGTGAGCGGCTAATTGAGACTCAGAAGATCAAGGCAGCTAAATAAGAACCACAAAATAATCCAGATTAAAAATAATCAAGATGAAAACAAAAGCCTTTGTTGACTTCTACCTTTGTATTGAAACTAGGATGGTAATTCTATATCTGTGATATCAATTATACACTTGATTCTTCCAAACTTGTATTTATCTTAGTAAATCCATA
>NW_026656313.1:0-5935 GCF_009828535.3 Hylobates moloch
CTAAGGGCCCTAGAGTGGAAAAAGGAATATCTTCAAATAAAAACTACCCAGAAGCATTCTGTCAAACTTCTTTCTGTTCTGTGCATTCAAATAACAGAGTTGAACTTCACTTTTGATTGAGAAGTTCTGAAACTCTCTTTCTGTGGAAACGGCAAGTGGACATTCGTAGCGCTAAGGGGCGTATAGCGGAAAAAGCAATATCTTCAAATAAAAACTACACAGAAGCATTCTGTGAAACATCTTTCTGTTGTGTGCGTGCAACTAACAGAGATGAACGCTACTTTTGATTGAGCTGTTCTGAAACGCTCTTTCTGTAGAAACTGCAAGTGGACATTGTGAGCGCTCAGGGGACTATAGTGGAAAAAGGAATATGTTCAAATAAAAATACCCAGAAGCATTCTGTGAAACTTCTTTCTGTTCTGTGCATTCAACTGACAGAGTTCAACGTTACTTTTGATAAAGCAGTTCTAAAACACTCTTTCTGTCTAAACTGCAGGTGGACATTCGGAGCGCTACGGGGCCTACATTGGAAAAAGGAATATCATCAAATAAAAATTACACAGAAGCATTCTGTGAAACTTCTGTGTGTTCTGCGCATTCAACTAACAGAGTTGAAACTTACTTTTGATTGAGTAGTTCTGAAACACTCTTTCTGTACAAACTGCAAGTGGACATTCGGAGCGCTAAGGGGCCTAGAGTGGAAAAAGGAATATCTTCAAATAAAAAATACACAGAAGCATTCTGTGAAACTTCTTTCTGTTCCAAGCATTCAACTAACAGATTTGAACCTTACTTTTGATTAAGCAGTTCTGAAACACTCTTTCTTTAGAAAATGAAAGTGGACATAGTGAGTGTTAAGGGACTTAGAGTGGAAAAAGGAATATCTTCAAATGAAAACTACACAGAAGCATTCTGTGAAACTTCTTTCTCTTCTGTGCATTCACCAAACAGAGTTGAAACATACTTTTGCTTGAGCAGTTCTGCAACACTCTTTCTGTAGAAACTGCAAGTGGAAATGCGGTGCGCAGTGGGGACTATAGGGGAAAAAGGAATATCTTCAAATAAAAACTACACAGAAGCATTCTGTGAAACTTCTGTGTGTTCTGTGCATTCAACTAACAGAGTTGAAACTTACTTTTGATTGAGCAGTTCTGAAACACTCTTTCTGTAGAAACCGCAACTGGACATTTGGAGCGCCAAGGGGCCTATAGTGGTAAAAGCAATATCTACAAATGAAAACTACACAAAAGTATTCTGTGAAACTACTTTCTGTTCTGTGCATTCAACTAACAGAGTGGAAACTTACTTTTGATTTAGCTGTTCTGAAACACTTTCTGTAGAAACTGCAAGTGGACATACAGTGGGATAAGTTGCCTATAGTGGAAAAAGGAATACTTTCAAATAAAAACTACTCAGAAGCATTCTCTGAAACTTCTTTCTGTTCTATGCTTTCAACTAACAGAGTTGAACCTTAGTTTTGATTGAGCAGTTGTGAAACACTCTTTCTGTAGAAACTGCAAGTGGACATACGGAGTGCCAAGGGACTTATAGTGGAAAAAGCTATATCTTCAAATCAAAACTACACAGAAGCATTCTGTGAAACTTCTTTCTGTTCTGTGCATTCAACTAACAGAGTTGAACCTTACTTTTGATTAAGCAGTTGTGAAAGACCCTTTCTGTAGAAACTGCAAGTGGACACACAGAGTGCAAAGGGACCTATAGTGGAAAAAGGCATATCTTCTAATAAAAACTACACAGAAGCATTCTTTGAAACTTCCTTCTGTTCCGTGCATTCAACTAACAGAGTTGAACCTTACTTTTTATTGAGCAGTTCTGAAAGTCTCTTTCTGTAGAAACTGCAAGTGGACAATCGGAGTGGTAAGGGGCCTAGAGTGGAAAAAGGAATATCTTAAAATAAAATCTGCACAGAATATTCTGTGAAACTTCTTTCTATTCTATGCATTCAACTAACAGAGTTGAACCTTACTTTTGATTGAGCAGTTCTGAAACACTCTTTCTGTAGAAACTGCAAGTGGATATTCCGGGCGCTAAGGGGTTTACACTGAAAAAGGAATATCTTCAAATAAAAACTACACAGAAGCATTCTGTGAAACTACTTTCTGGTCTGTGAATTCAACCAACAGAGTTGAACATTACTTTTGATTGAGCAGTTCTGGAACACTCTTTCTGTAGAAACTGCAAGTGGATAATCCGGGCGCTAAGGGATCTACACTGAAAAAGGAATATCTTCAAATAAAAACTACACAGAAGCATTCTGTGAAACTACTTTCTGTTCTGTGAATTCAACTAACAGAGTTGAACATTACTTTTAATTGAGCAATTCTGAAACACTCTTTCTGTAGAAATTGCAAGCGGACATTCGGAGCGCTAAGGGGCCTAGAGTGGAAAAAGGAAAATCTTCAACTAAAAACTACACAGAAGCATTCTGTGAAACTTCTTTCTGCTATGTGCATTCAACTAACGGAGTTGAACCTTACTTTTGAGTAAGCAGTTGTGAAAGACCCTTTCTGTAGAAACTGCAAGTGGACACACAGAGTGCTAAGGGACCTATAGTGGAAAAAGGAATATCTTCAAATAAAAACTACACAGAAGCATTCTTTGAAACACCTTTGTGTTCTATCAATTCAACTAACTGAGTTGAATCTTACTTTTGATTGAGCAGTTCTGAAACACTCTTTCTGTGGAAACTGCAACTGGAGATTCCGAGCGCTAAGGGGTCAATACTGGAAAAAGGTATATCTTAAAATAAAAACCACACAGAAGCATTCTGTGAAACTTCTTTTTGTTCCGTGCATTCCACTAACAGAGGTGAACTTCACCTATGATTGAGGAGTTCTGAATCACTCTTTCTGTGGAAACTGCAAGTGGATATTCTGCGGGCTAAGGGGCCTATAGTGGAAAAAGGAATGTCTTCAAATAAATACTACACAGAAGCATTCTGTGAAACTTCTTTCTCTTCCGTCCATTCCACTAACAGAGTTGAACCTTTCTTTTTATTGAGCAGTTGTGAAACTCTCTTTCTGTAGAAACTGCAAAAGCATATTCAGAGCGCTAAGGGGATTATATTGGAAAAAGGATTATCTTCAAATAAACGCTACACAGAAGCATTCTGACAATCTTCTTTCTCTTCTGTGCATTCCAACAACAGAGTGGAAACTTACTTTTGATTTTGTTCTGAAACTCGCTTTCTGTAGAAACTGCAAACGGACTTTGAGAGAACTATGGGGCCTTTGGTGGAAAAAGGAATATCTTCAAATAAAAACTACACAGAAGCATTCTGCGAAACTTCTTTCTCATCTGTGCATTGAACTAACAGAGATGAACCTTACTTTTGATAGAGCAGTTTTGAAACACTCTTTCTGTAGAAACTGCACGGGGACAGTCGGAGCACTAAGGGGTCTATGGTGGAAAAAGGAATATCTTCAAATAAACGCTACACAGAAGCATTCTGCCAAACTTCTTTCTGTTCTGTGCATTCCAACAACAGAGTTGAAACTTACTTTTGATTGAGAAGTTCTGAAACTCGTTTTCTGTAGAAACTGCAAGCGGACATTCGGAGAACTAAGGGGCCTTTTGTGGAAAAGGGAATATCTTCAAATAAAAACTGCACAGAAGCATTCTGCGAAACTTCTTTCTCATCTGTGCATTCAAAAAACAGAGTTGAACCTTACTGTTGATTGAGAAGTTCTCAAACACTCTTTCTGTAGAAACTGAAAGCGGACATTCGGAGCAATAAGGGGCCTATAGTGGAAAAAGGAATATCTTCAAATTAGAACTACAGAGAAGCATTCTGCGAAACTTCTTTCTGATCTGTGCATTCACCTAGCAGAGGTGAACCTTACTTTTGATTGAGGAGTTTTGAAACACTCTTTCTGTAAAAACTGCAAGTGGACATTTGGAGCACTAAGGGGCTTATAGTGGAAAAATGAATATCTTCAAATAACAGTTACACAGAATCATTCTGCCAAACTTCTTTCAGTTCTGTGCATTCAACTAACAGAGTTGAAACCTACTGTTGATTGAGAAGTTCTGATACACTCTTTCTGTGGAAAATGCAAGCGGACAAAGGAGCTCTAAGGGGGCTATAGTGGAAAAAGTAACATCTTCAAATAAAAACAACACAGAAGCATTCTGCGAAACTTCTTTCTGATCTTTGCATTCAGCTAGCAGAGTTGAACCTTACTTTTGATTGAGAAGCTCTGAAACTCTCTTTCTGTAGAAACTGCAAGGGCATATTCAGAGCGCTAAGGGGATCATATTGGAAAATGGAATATCTTCAAATAAACGCTACACAGAAGCATTCTGCCAAACTTCTTTCTGTTCTGTGCATTCCAACAAGAGAGTTGAAACTTACTTTTGATTGAGAAGTTCTGAAACTCGCTTTCTGTAGAAACTTCAAGCGGACATTCGGAGGACTAAGGGGCCTTTTGTGGAAAAGGAATAACTTCAAATAAAAACTACACAGAAGCATTCTGCGAAACTTCTTTCTCATCTGTGCATTCAACTAACAGAGATGAATCTTACTTTTGATTGAGGAGTTTTGAAACACTCTTTCTGTAGAAACTGCACGGGGACAGTCGGAGCGCTAAGGGGTCTATATTGGGAAAAGTTAGATCTTCAAATAAAAACTGCACAGAATCATTCTGCCAAAATTCTTTCTGTTCTGTGCCTTCAACTAACAGAGTTGAACCTTACTGTTGATTGAGAAGGTCTGAAACACTCTTTCTGTAGAAACAGCAAGCAGACATTCCGGGCGTTAAGTGGCCTATAGTGGAAAAAGGAATATCTTCAAATATAAATTATACAGAATCATTCTGCCAAACTTCTTTCTGTTCTGTGCATTCAACAAACAGGGTTGAACCTTACTGTTGATTGAGAAGTTCTGAAACACTCTTTCTGTAGAAACTGAAAGCGGACATTTGGAGCACTAAGGGACCTATAGAGGAAAAAGGAATATCTTCAAATTAAAACTACAGAGAAGCATTCTGCGAAAATACTTTCTGATCTGTGCATTCACCTAGCAGAGGTGAACCTTACTTTAGATTTAGGTGTTTTGAAACACTCTTTCTGTAAAAAGTGCAAGTGGAGATTCGGAGCGCTAAGGGGCCTATAGTGTCAAAAGGAATAGCTTAAATTAGAAACTACACAGAAGCATTCTGCGAAAATCCTTTCTGATCTGTGCATTCACCTAGCAGAGCTGAACCCTACTTTTGATTGAGGAGTTTTGAAACACTCTTTTTGTAGAAATTGCAAGGGGACATTCGGAGCGCTAAGTGGCATATAGTGGAAAAAGATATATCTTGAAATATAAAATACACAGAATTATTCTGCAAACTTCTTTCTGTTCTGTGCATTCAACTAGCAGAGTTGAACCTTACTTTTGATTGAGGAGTTTTGAAACAGTCTTTCTGTAAAAAGTGCAAGGGGAGATTCGGGCGCTAATGGGCCTATAGAGTAAAAACAAATATCTTAAAATAAAAACTACACAGAAGCATTCTGTGAAACTTCTTTCTGATCTGTGCATTCACCTAGCAGAGGTGAACCTTACTCTTGATTGAGAAGCTCTGAAACTCTCTATCTGTAGAAACTGCAAGCTGATATTCCGAGCGCTAAGTGGCCTATGGTGGAAAAAGGAATATCTTCAAATAAGAACTACACAGAAGCACTCTGCGAAACTTTTTCTGATCTGTGCATTCCACTAACAGAGTTGAACCATACTTTTGATTGACGAGTTTTGAAACACTCTTTCTGTAGAAACTGCAAGGGGACATTCGGAGCGCTAAGGGGCCTATAGTGGAAAAAGGAATATCTTCAAATAAAAACTACACAGAATCTTTCTGCAAAACTTCTTTCTCTTCTGTGCATTCAACTAAAAGAGTTGAACCTTACGGTTGATTGAGAAGTTCTGAAACAC
>NW_026656314.1:0-5932 GCF_009828535.3 Hylobates moloch
GGCTGATTCTAGGGCCAGGGCAGGGCAGGTGCAAGGTACAAGATGGTCCTGGAACACACTGTCATGCCAGAAAGGAAGTGGCTTACGAAAGAAGAAAAGGAGAAAGAAGATGGGTGATATCACAGGACACAGGAACCAGCTTGGAGGGACTCCCACTGGCCAAATCTGGGACATGTGAGCACTAAAAATGATTAAACCCTGCCATGAACTCTCCTCTGTGCTTCGGCAATCTCCCTCTGAATAGGCCAAAGGCATCTGGCATTCAACATTTCCCAAACTGAACTCACCTCATTTTTTTTTTTTTAGATGGAGTCTTGCTCTGTCACCCCGGCTGGAGTGAGGTGGTGCAATCTCGGCTCACTACAGTCTCTGCCTCCCAGGTTCAAGTCATTCTCCTGCCTCAGCCTCCTGAGTAGCTGGGATTACAGGCATGCGCCACCATGCCTGGCTAATTTTTTGTATTTTTAGTAGAGACGGGGTTTCACCATTTTGGTCAGGCTGGTCTCGAACTCCTGACCTCAAGTGATCTGCTCACCTCGGCCTCCCAAAGTGGTGAGATTACAGGCATGAGCCACCATGCCAGGCCCGTTTTATTTTTTTAAATACAGACAGAGTCTTGCTATGTTGCCCAAGCTTGTCTCAAACTCCTAACCTCAAGGGATCCTCTCGCCTCAGCCTCCCAAAGTGTTAGGATTACAGGCGTGAGCCACCACACCCGACGTGCTTCTTTATTTCTTATGTGAACTTGGTTACAATAACCCCCTACTTTGGTTTCCTCTGCTGTCATTACCTAACCGTGAAGTTCAAGATCCTCGGCTCCGCGTGTTCAACAGTCTCCAGGATCCAAACTCACTCCACGTTGCTCAACAAATACTCTGTGAACACCAAACTGCCTGTGGTTTCTCCCCTCCAGGCATACCATGGTGCTTTACACATTGTCAACTCTACTCAGCTCTTCTGCCCCTGGAATGACCTGTCCTCCAGTATGTGCCTAACTCCAGATCTTTTTTTTATTTTTTTTTTTTTATTTTGAGACAGGGTCTAGCTGTGTTACCCAGGCTGGAGTGTAGTGGCACAATCATAGCTAACTGCAGTCTCGACCTCCTGGGCTCCGGAGATCCTCCCACCTCAGCCTCCTGAGTAGCTGGGACTACAGGTGCGAGTCACCACGCCCAGCTCATTTTTGTATTTGTGGAGATGAGGTTTCATCATCATATTGCCCAGGCTGGTCTCAAATTCCTGAGCTCAAGCAGTCCACCCACCTTGGCCTCCCAAAGTGCTGGCATTACAGGCATGAGCCACTGTGCCTGGCCCCAGCAAGACTTCCTTGATCCCCACTCCCACACCTCCTCACTGTGCTAAGTACCCATGGGCTCTGAGAGCATTTCTCGTCCAACTCTCGTTAATGACTTGTCTATTTATCTATCCCGCTAGACTCTAAGTCCCTTTAGGACAGAATCTCTGTTTTATATGGTTTTTTGGGTATCTTCCACTAACACCTAGGACAGCACTTGGAAGCTTGGAAGGCAGTGTCTTATCTTTTTTTTTTTTTTTTTTTTGAGACGGAGTCTCCCTCTGTCGCCAGGCCGGAGTGCAGTGGCACGATCTCGGCTCACTGCAACCTCCGCTTCCCGGGTTCCAGCAATTCTCCTGCCTCAGCCTCCTGAGTAGCGGGGATTACAGGCACCCGCCACAATGCCCGGCTAATATTTGTATTTTTAGTAGAGACGGGGTTTCACCAGGTTTGCCAAGATGGTCTCAATCTCTTGACCTAGTGACCCACGTGCCTTGGCCTGCCAAAGTGCTGGGATTACAGGTGTGAGTCACCGTGCCCAGTCAACAATTTCTTATTACAGGAAATCTTCCCCAAAAATCCCCAAATGGCCTGGGCTTTAGACTGCTAGTATACCCTCTTTCTTTCCCTGAGGGTAGATGAGACTCAATCACTGTAACCACTGTCTTTTGAAAACAGTATGCAAATATTCCTGTGGTTTTGTTCATTTACAAATCCCTGCCTGAAGCTTCTTTCTTTCCCAATTCTACTTCCTGCTCTTTTTTTTTTTTTTTTTGAACCAGGGTCTCTCTCTCTCTCTCACTCAGGCTGGTGTGCAGTGGTGCAATCACAGCTCACTGCAGCCTCGACCCCCCAGGCTTGCAATCCTCCCGTCTCAGCTTCCTGAGCAGCTGGGACCACACACGCTTCCCACTATGCCCAGCTAATTTATTTTATTTTCGTAGAAATGGGGTCTCACTGTGTTGCACAGGCTGGTCTCAAACTGCTGAGCTCTAGCAATCCTCCTGCCTCAGCCTCCCAAAATGCTGGGATTACAAGTGTGAGCCGGCTACTTCTTGCTCTTTTTTTTTTTTTTTTTTTTTGGTGACAGAGTCTTGCTCTGTCACCCAGGCTGAAGTGCAGTGGCGTGATCTCGGCTTAGTGCAACCTCCGCCTCCCAGGTTCAAATGATTCTCCTTCCTCAGCCTCCCAAGTAGTTGGGACTACAGGCTCGTACCACCATGCCCTGCTAATTTTTTTTATTTTTAGTGGAGACAGGGTTTCACCATGTTAGCCACGATGGTCTCCATCTCCTGACCTTGTTATCCACCCGCCTCCACCTCCCAAAGTGTTGAGATTACAGGTGTGAGCCACCGCCCCTGGCCCTTGCTCTTTAAAAAAAAAAAAGTTAGATGTACGTATCTCCATAGACTTTACAACATAATGGAAAAACTTGTTCCTTTTCCCAAAGTAAAACAGAAGAAGTGGCTGGGCATGGTGGTTCACACCTGTAATCCCAGAACTTTGGGGGGCTGAGGCAAGCGGATCACCTGAGGTCAGGAGTTCGAGACCAACCTGGCCAACATCGCGAAACTGCATCTCTACTGAAAAATACAAAAAATTAGCTGGATGTGGTGGTGCAAGACTGTAATTCCAGCTACTTAGGAGGCTGAGGCAGGAGAATTGCTTGAACCTGGGAGGCAGAGGTTGCAGAGAGCTGAGATGGTGCCACTGCACTCCAGCCTGGGCAACAGAGTGAGACTCCATCTCAAAAAAGAAAAAAATTAAAAACGCAAACAAGCAAACAAAACCAAAAAACAAACAAACAAAAAAAAAAAGAAGAAAATCACATTTGGTTGTCACCACGGGGTCCTCAATTTCTGCCCTAAGAGAAATCACAAGAGTTCTGAACACATTTCTTGTAGTTACTGTTCCTGAGTATAGAGGCTCAGGGGAAGCCTCTGACTTCAAACCTCTCCATCCTCTGCCTCTAGCCATCAAGTAATGCTGCCTCAGGGGTTTGGTACCATCCAACAGATGATGCTAGAAGCTGTGGAGGTAATAGCTGGGTGTGGCTCAACACTGCTTTTGATAGGGAATGAAGAACATGTGACGCCCTAGGCCGGTCTGTGAACATTCTGTAATCCCAAAGATTTACCTCCTTGTGATGAATGCAATCAAACATGCTCTAGGGCAGAGATGAAAACCATCCCTGATTTTGCCAGGCCTAAAGCACATTGTTCAATAAATATTAACTGAATCAATGAATAAATATGTATTGGACTAGATTGTATATATTTGTGCTGAGCAAACAGTAAAATCGCTGATTTGCTTCAAACCTTGGAATAACCCTAGGAAACCTTCTCCTTCGCTATCAATACCTTTGTGATGTTAAAGTTCTTTTCACCAGGACTCCACAGGATGCTCAACTGAAAACATTGGCTCTGAATGTGGGAATGATTCCATGAAGCCACTCACAGTCTACAACCCCTATTTTGCAAATCGAATCCCAAATTTACAAAATAAATTGTTGTCCCTTTGGCTGCAAAATTTACAAAATAAATTGTGATCATTAATAAGAGTTAATATAATAAAGTCAGAAATCATTCAGAACATGGACTAAAATTCAGAGATATTCTTTTTTTTTTTTTTTCTTTTTGAGGTGGAGTCTTGCTCTGTTGCCCAGGCTGGAGTGCAGTGGTGCAATCTCGGTTCACTGCAACCTGTCTCCAGGTTGAAGTGATTCTCCGGCCTCAGCCTACTGAGTACCTGGGATTACAGACATGCACCACCGTGCCCAGCTAATTTTTGTATTTTTAGTAGAGACAGGGTTTCACCATATTGGCCAGGCTGGTTTCAAACTCCTGACATCAAGTGATCCGCCTGCCTCAGCCTCCCAAGTGTTGGGATTACAGGCGTGGGCCACCGTGCCCGGCCCAGAGAAAGTATTTCTTTCCAATTCATGAGAGGTATAGACACTCTTTGTGTGTGTGTGTGTGTGTGTGTGTGTGTGTGTGTGTGTGTGTGTACACATTTAGTTTTATTGTAACAAAGCAACTTGTACACTTTTAACGTTTAAAACTGAGCATCATCTTTCCTTTCCAGTGAAACAAAAATAAAATTTAAAAATAAACGGGAACAAAATTACAATAGAGAATGTCAATTCCAAATAAGATCCTACAGGTTCTGCTGATTCTCCCATTGAGTGGCAGGGCTCAAGTCTTCATTAGGAGAGAATTTATTTTAAAAGTGTCATCTTAAACTGCCAGGATGTCTGTCAAATATCACAATTAAACATGCCAAAGGAGAAGCCATGTTGTCAAAATGCCCACTTAACCCACCCAAACATCTCAAACCCACCCTTCGCTGACCTTCTATAACCCCACTTTTTTAAGTTTTTTTTTTTCTTTTTTTAAACAAGAGAAAGTAGACAGATACATGTTGGTAAATGCTAACTGTCCATATTCACATAGAGACACGGTGTACTCTCTGAGCCCAATACACAGAGAAAGGAGGAAAACAGCTAGAATTCTATGCACTACTACACAGGGGCCTAACACCCTCCAGCTTCCAGCAGAGAGAAGGGAGCAGGTTTTTCTTTTTTCCCACAGAGCTCAGTGGTGTTGATTCCATACAGTTTTTGTTCAGACAGGAAGGGATAAAAATGAACGTCGAACAGAAAGGGGTAGAGACTCTTTTCCCACTGTATTCTGCTCAAGGCATTTCCCCCCAAATAAGTTGAGAACCATGGAGTAGGGAAGAGAGACCTCAAGAACAGGGTGACTGAGCACAAGAGGAAAAAAAAAAAAAAAAAGACTGCAACTTGCTCCCAGGGACTGGAGAAAATTTTAAAAAAGGAAGGTTGGAATCCATCAGTGTTCTATTTAGTCATCTTCTCCTTCATCCTCCTCTCCTTCCTCCCCTTCATCATCATCTTCATCTTCTTCACCTTCATCCTCATCCCCTTCTTCATCAATATCTTCTAATCCTTCCTCCTCTTCATCATCATCATCTTCTCCTTCTCCTTCATCATCCATATCGGGAACCAAGCAGTACTGTAATGGGTTTGGCCAAATATCATCTTTGATGACCTCTTCTAACTCATCAGCACCTGCGTCAGAATGGTCAGTAAACCAGGTAAAGAAGCTCTCTGGTTCCTCATGCTGCCTCTTCCTGCTGGCTTTATTCTGCGTTTGACTTGAACGTTTCGTCAAATCCTTTCCAGATTTCCATTTGATTTTGGTGGACTTTGAAGATGGATCACCACTCTCATTCAGATGAAATTCTTTGGAGAGAAATTTATTTTCAAAGTAAGGATTTTCGTCAAAATAAAAATCTATTCTGTAACCTGATTTAATATCTTCAAATTCTGTCACTTTAACTCTGGTCAAATAATGCAGTGTCTCTTCGTCTTCCTCCCCAAGCAGTGCAGACACTTGTGGATGGTTGACAAATGTTGTTGCCCAAAAATTTGGGATTTTGATGATCAATTCTGACCTCTTCTGAAAAAATGGTTGGCGGAGTTTGTTACATTTCTGTTCTACTTTCAAAATCTCCTCACTGGCTTGTTCATTAAGCCTGTCCATTTCATTTTGTACTTCATCAATGTGTTCAATCGCTTCTTGCTGTTCTTTTTCTCCCTTCTGCGGCAAGCCTGCA
>NW_026656315.1:0-5929 GCF_009828535.3 Hylobates moloch
ATTTCCCTCTTAATACTGCTTTAGCTGTGTCCCAGAGATTCTGGTACCTTGTCTCTTTGTTCTCAGTGATTTCAAAGAACATCTTTATTTCTGACTTCATTTAATTATTTACCCAGTAGTCATTCAGGAGCAGGTTGTTCAATTTCCATGTAGTTGTGCAGTTTTGAGTAAGTTTCTTAATCTTGAGTCTAATTTGATCACACTTGGGTCTGACAGACTGTTATGATTTACATCTTTTGTATTTTCTGAGAAGTTTTTTACTTCCAATTATATGATCCATTTTAGAATAAGTGTGATGTGGTCTTAAGAACATATATTTTGTTGATTTGGGGTGGAAAGTTCTGTAGAGGTCTATTACATCCGCTTCATCCAGAGTTGAGTTCAAGTCCTGATATCTTTGTTTTCTGTCTCATGGATCTGTCTAATATTGACAGTGGGATGTTAACGTCTCCCACTATTATTGTGTGGGAGTCGAGGTCTCTTTGTAGGTATAAGAACTTGCTTTATGAATCTAGGTGCTCCTGTGTTGGGTGCATATATGTTTAAGACAGTTAGCTATTCTTGTTGCATTGATCTTTTTACTATTATGTAATGCCCTTCTTTGTCTTCTTTGATCTTTGTTGGTTAAAGTCTGTTTTATCAGAGACTAGGATTGAAAGCCCTCCTTTTTCTTTTTTCTTTCCATTTGCTTTCTAAATAGTCCTCCATCCCTTTATTTTGAGTGTATGTGTATTTCTGCACATGAGACAGGACTATGTGAAAAGAGCAAACCTATGTTTGACTGATATAACTAAAAGTGACAGGGAGAATGGAATCAAGTTGGAAAACACTCTTCAGGATATTATCCAGGAGAACTTTCCCAACCTAGCAAGACAGGTCAACATTCACAATCAGGAAATATAAAGAACACCACAAAGATACTCCTTGGGAAAAGCAACCCGAAGATACATAATTGTCAGATTCACAAAGGTTGAAATGAAGGAAAAATGTTAAGGGCAGCCAGAGAGAAAGCTTCGTTACCCATAAAGGGAAGTCCATCAGACTAACAGTGGATCTCTCTGCAGAAACCCTACAATCAAGAAGAGAGTGAAGGCCAATATTCAACATTTTTAGAGAAAAGAATTTACAACCCAGAATTTCATATCAAGCAAAGCTAAGCTTCATATGCAAAGGAGAAATAAAATCCTTTGCAGAGCAGCAAAGGCTGAGGGATTTTGTCAACACCAGGCCTGCCTTACAAGAGCTCCTGAAGGAGGGACTAAATACAGAAAGGAACAACCAGTACCAGCCACTGCCAAAAACATACCAAATGGTAAAGACCATGGACACTATGAAGAAACTGCATCAACTAATGAGCAAAATAACCAGCTAACATCATAAAGACAGGATCAAATCACACATAACAATATTAACCTTAAATGTAAACGGGCTAAATGCCCCAATTAAAAGACACAGACTGGAAAATTGGATAAACAGTCAAATTTTGGGGGAAAGAAGGAATGGGGAAAATAATGGCTTTCAGAGCTATTTTAAACGGTTGCTGCAATAAAACATATTTGTGCATATTCAAGCTAAAACACCCTTTTCAGCCCTGAAAAACTTTAACCATTCTGTGGCAGTTCATCATGGAAAGGAAGAAAATACATTCTCACATCAATGTATGAATGCTTGGTAAACACCGCATGTGCACATGCACTCACATGCCAGGAAGCAGGCACATGCTAGGAAGCACGCACATGCCAGGACACATGCACACATTTCCACAAATGATGCCCTATGCATCACCGGATGTAACGTTCGGTGTGGAGCCCCACAGGCAGGAAGCCGATTAGGAGTAGATGGGGTGAAGGTCCCAAGGAAGTCTCCACTGTTGGAGCTTCTGGGAAATACTGAGATAAAACAGTCCTCACCAAGACTCTTTTCTTTCTTTCATAGGGATCATTAATCTTCCTACCCCCAGAGGCCAGTATGTCAGTGCCCATGATAATCCTAGTCCTCCATCCTGTCCCTCTTTTTCTCTAGCTGATTTCATGGACCCATGTTGTAGGATTTTGGAAAGGAATGGTCCCTGTTGAGACAGGAATCAGTAAATTAGTTTTGCAGAATGAGGAAACTGGGAGAGAAGTGCAAAAAACAGCATTTTAGCCCCCAGTAATGAATAAGTTGTGTGGAGATGGAATAGTAGCAGTACTCCAAGTTGAGGGAGAGCCTGAAAACAATGAGAAAAAGCAAGAAACAAAGGGTGAAATGCAGTGATTCCTAGGTACACTCAGGTTGGATGGAAGATGAAGTATACCACCTAGAGGAAAGAAACAATGACTGTCATTGTGATGATGGAGATGGGGCACATGGTGGAGCACAGTGGACACTTATTGATGAATTTTGAATGAGATAATCTTACATAATCAATTATATAGGAAGATAGAGAAATAGCTTTAAAAATAGATTAGAGAGTGTACAAGTCATAGACAGGATATGATTAAAATAGTAAGACAAAAAGTGAGCAGATGACCAAGGAAATTAGATATGTATCACAGAAGAAGAAATGGTAGGACCTGTTATTACTGAAAGTGATTTACACTGGGGACAGGAAAGAGAGAGGATTCAAATCCAAGATGGGGGACTGAGAGGAGATGCTATGAGCAGGGAGCAGGGTAAGACTGGGAAGATGATGAGACAATTTTAGGAACACTGAATTGAGTTTTGGGCAGAACATATAGGCAATGTTGTTCAAAGGAGAGTTAAAAGGGCAGGAAGAAACTTGGAGGGGAAGTGAGGGCAGAAGGTATAGGCCCCTGGGCTCTCTCCAAAGGAAATTATCATCAAACCAGGAGTAGATGCAAAGCTACATAGGAGAGTAAGAGAGACAGTAGGAAGAAATAGAAGTGACTCAAGAATGGCATTTATGGAGTGACAATAACTGCAAAGGCAGGAGGAACAGATAATCAGAAAAGTCAGTTCAATTATTAGGCAGTGGAAGAATATTAGGAGAATAGAATGTGAGGAAGGAGAAAGTTACCTAAAGCGGGGCAATAAACAAGTCAGGGTCTATGGAGAATCTCCTGGCAGAGTATGTGTTTCCTGAGGTATCAGCCCTTCCAGTGGTCAGCTGGACAACTGAGGGGATGCTGCCTATTGTGAGAAAAATAAAAGGTGTAAGAGAAGTGGGAATAATTAAAGAAATGTTTCTCAATAAGTGTACCTGCTCTTGAGGTCAGGACACAGATAGGTCTTAGAATTATAATTAGGTTAGAATGGTTGAGAAGGTTTTATTGTTTTTGTTTTTGTGTTTTGTTTTGTTTTTTGTTTGTTTTGTCCTGTTTTGATACAGGGTCTTGCTCTGTCACCCAAGCTGGATTGTAATAGTGTGATCTGGGATCACTGCAGCCTCTGCATTCCAGGCTCAACTGATTCTCCAATCTCAGCCTACCACATAGCTGGGACTACAGGTGTACAACATCATGCCTGGCTAATTTGGATATTTTTTGTAGAGATACATTTTGCCATGTTGCCCAGGCTGGTCTCCAACTCCTGAACTCAAGTCATCCTCCTACTTCGGCCACCATGCCTCGTTGAAAATTTCTTGATAATGGATACATTTCAGGTAAAAAAAGAAATGCCAATTTCAGGTTAAAAAAATGCACCCAAACAAGAAAATATGGAAAAACAATAATCTCTAAAAGTCTACTAATTACCTTATAATCACCAAGAAAATAATAAATAACATTTCTGTCAGTCCCATCAATCTCCAAAGCACCTGATAATTTTGACGTTCACCCACCTTTGAACTCTTTCCCTTTTCTTAACTGGACAGTTTTACCTGTAACTGCAACTTTGGATGGTTATTTCTTGTCTTGGCCTCTAACGGTTTGCAAATTTTTATCAGTATCATCCTTCCAATGCCTCTGCAGAGCCTAATTCCTTCCCCATTTCCTCAATCTCTAACACAATTGAATCCATCAGTAGAGCTCAACTTGCACTACTAATCTTCCATATTCTATCCCAACCGCTGCTATGATGAAACTGATATTTCTTAAATAATTCTGCAAAGTCCTGCTATGATTCCCCCATTGCCTACAGAATAACATCCATGACTTACCAGCAAGTTGCACCACCTGAAATGATCTGATTTCAATTTCATCACAGAAGCTCAACATGCCCTTAAGATAACACTCAACACAACACAGCCCATTCCTCAACACTTGCTGTACCTATGTGTTTGTTCACAGTTTCTCCTTTGTCCTTATGACAAAATTCTATGCAGCTCCTAAGCTACCTCCTTTGGAAGAGCTTCTGTGACAGTCTAGCTTCCAAGATGTCCAACTGACACCTACAATTAACACCTTCTGGGATGACAAGGTTTCACCTCCAAATCTAGTGCAAAAGTGACAAGGTGTCACCTCCAAGACCAAGTTCTAAGCATGTGCGGCTTTCATATTAGACTCCCTTTCAACCTCCTTCTTTCTCTCCTCACTTTCAGAAAAGCCAGCTGTTAAGGTCATGTGTATAGCCCTAGGGAGAAGACATTGTGGCCAAGAACTGAAGCCTTCTGTCCAGCGACACATAAGTGAGATTTTCCCACACCATCATAAAACTGCAAGCCTTGTCTACAATTTGACCACAACATGATGAGAGATCCTGAGCTAGAACTGGCCAGCTACCTTGCTCTTGAATCCCTGAAGTTTAGAAATGTATGAGATAATAAATGTTTGCAGTTTTTAACTAAGGTTTAGAGGAATTTTTTGTGCAGCAATAGATAACTAATGCACTGTCCTAAATGACACAAATGGAAAGCAAGATTCTGTGCTGCCAAGGTGTGTTTTTATCCATTTATGGAATGTATGATGTGCATGCCTTGTAGTATGGGTATTTTCATTTATCGTTTTATCTTCCTTACTAAGAGTCTGACTTCCTTGGGATCAGAGGTTGAATCTTATCTCTGTTTCTATGACTGATGATATCTGGTATGATGACTTTCTCAAAGTAAGATGTCAGTACATAGTTATCAAATGTATAAATGAAGAAGGAAGAAAAGATGTTGCATCAGTCTTTAAAGGAAGAATAGCTGCATGCATCCTGGAATTACTAGACCTTTGTTTGAGAAGCCATATACCTGTGGATCCCTGAAATGAGAAACAATCTGCTGCCTTTAAGTTGCTGTAGTGTTTTGAATTATGAGCCAAGCATTTGGAGGCCATGGAGAAAGAAATAATGCCCAGCATATCAATGATTTTTTATGGTTGTTGTTATTAATCTTTAAGTCCCTCACAGTCCATAGTACATGGTAGATGCTCAATAAATATGCTTTGGCTTGAATTCACTGGGAAACTGAAAATATGAAGATAACTTTTAAATCAGTAGAGCACAACTGGATGACAAAAACCAAATAATGAGACCCGGAGATATGGACGCTGGTTTCTGAACAGGAAGGAATAAAACAGAATGTTGAGCTCAGAACTTAAGCAGGTCCTCTGTGTACATATAACCTAGAAATACCCTAATGCAGTAGTTCTAAAAGGGTGATCCCAAGACCAGTAGCAGGAATTTGAACTGGGGAATTATGCATCCCATCTCAGATGTGCTGACTCAGAAACTCCTGGGATGGACCCCAGCAATTTGCCTTTAATAAGCTCACAAGGAGACTCTGATGCTTATGTTTGAGAAACACTACAAAATCTGCTTCAAAAGCAATGAAGACATTGGGTTTAGCCCCTCCTTCCAGTAACAATGTACTGAAGATGATCATTCTGAGAAATTCAACAATAGAATGGATGGGAATTAACCCCAGAACCCATGGATTTGTGGATGCACCTATCGGACAAACCAGGAAACCATGAGCCAATTTCTACTACTACAATGCATGACTGAGGGTTTGCAGCAGGAGCTCAAACTCTACTCCTTTTATCCGTCAAAGATGTCATCCTGCAAC
>NW_026656316.1:0-5927 GCF_009828535.3 Hylobates moloch
TGGATAACCACTCATCTGCTTCTGCTATCTAAAAATTTGCTTATTCTGGACATTCCATATAAATGAGTCATATAATAAGTGGACAAAAATAAAAGGTGGCCGGGCATGGTGGCTCATGCTTGTAATCCCAGCACACTGGGAGGCCGAGGCAGGTGGGTCACCTGAGGTCAGGAGTTCAAGACCAGCCCAGCCAACATGGCGAAACCCTGTCTCTACTAAAAATACAAAACTTAGCTGGGTGTGGTGGTGGGTGCCTGTAATCCCAGCTACTCAGGAGGCTGGGGCAGGAGAATCGCTTGAACCTGGGAGGCAGAGGTTGCAGTGAGCTGAGATCAAGCCATTGCACTTCAGCCTGGGCAACAAGAGCAAAACACCGTCTCAAATAAGTAAGTAAATAAATAAATAAATAAAACTTAAAGCAGATATACTCAGGGTTTCTTCTCATAGGCAGAGTTCCATTATTTCTAAATAAGCAAAAAATGACAATTATCTTTTCCATTTTAAAAATTTTCTTTTCTTTCTTTCTTTCTTTTCTTTTTTTTTTTTTTGAGACAGAATTTTGCTCTGTTGCCCAGGCTGGAGGGCAGTGGTGCGATTTCAGCTCACTGCAACCTCTGCCTCCCGGGTTCAAGCAATTCTCCTGCCTCAGCCTCCCGAGTAGCTGAAATTACAAGTGCATGCCACCACACCTGGCTAATTTTTTGTATTTTTAGTAGAGACGGTTTCACCATGTTAGCCAGGCTGGTCTTGAACTCCTGACCTCAAGTGATCCACCTGCCTCAGCTTCCCAAAGTGCTGGGATTACAGGCATAAGCCACCACACCTGGCCCATTTTTAGAAATTTCTAATGTATGACTGTCAGAAATACTATGATTAGTCCAGGTGCGATGGCTGAAACCTGCAATCCCAGCACTTTGGGAGGCCGAGGTGGGAGGATCACTTGAGGTCAAGAGTTCAAGACCAGCATGGCCAAGAGTTTGAAACCAGACTTGGCAACATAGTGAGACCCTGTCTCTACAAAAATAAAAAATGAAAGAAAAAATAGCCAGTCATCATGGCACACACCTGTAGTACCAGCTACTTGGGAGGCTGAGGGGGGAGGATTGCTTGAGCCCAGGAGTTCAAGGCTGCAGTAAGCTGCGACCTACTGTACTCCAACGTGGGTGACAGAATCAGACTGTCTCTAAAAAAAAAAACAAAAAACAAAAAACAAAAACTGCAGGCCGGGCGCGGCGGCTCACACCTGTAATCCCAGCACTTTGAGAGGCTGAGGTGGGTGGATCACGAGGTCAAGAAATTGAGACCATCCTGGCTAACATGGTGAAACCCCGTCTCTACTAAAAAATACAAAAATTAGCTGGGCGTGGTGGCATGCACCTATAGTCCCAGCTACTTGGGAGGCTAAGGCAGGAGAATCCCTTGAACCTGGGAGGCAGAGGTTGCAGTGAGCCAAGATTGTGCCACTGCACTCCAGCCTGGTGACAGAGCAAGACTCTGTCTAAAAAATAAAAAATAAAAAAGCTGGGTGCAGTGGCTCATGCCTGTAATCCCTGCACTTTGGAAGGCTGAGGCAGGTAGATCACCTGCAGTCAGGAGTTCAAGACCAGCCTGGCCAACATGATGAAACCCTGTCTCTACTAAAAATACAAAAAAAATTAGCCAGGTGTGGTGGCAGGTGCCTGTAATTCCAGCTACTCAGGAGGCTGAGGCAGGAGAATCACTTGAACCCGGGAGCCAAGATTTCGCCACTGCACTCCAGCCTGGGTGACAAGAGGGGAACTCCTTGGAAGAAGAAGAAGGAGAAGAAGAAGAAGAAAGAAGAGAAGGAGAAGACGAGGAGGAGGAGGAGGAGGAGGAGGAAAAAGAGGAAGGGGAAGAAGAAACAATATGGTTAATTTTAGGCCAGAGTCACATAGCTAGCACATATCTCCATGACTAAACCACATCAATTCTAAATCCCTTTTATAGATCTCCTCATCAAATGAAAATAATCTCTTTGATGCTTTTTCCCCTGGATGAAACCTTTAGATGGAAGATCACACATGGCCAGAAATTCAAGTGTGGGAGCCATAGGCTGTTGGCTCTCTAAAGGTTCGCTGAAAATCACTGACATGAGGTGAATGGATTAACAGGAGAAAAGGCATCCAGATGATTTAACATGTGTACACAGGAGCCTCCTTAAATACGACTTCGAGGTTACAGAAATAACGGGGTTTTAGATTCTGGTCACCCAGATTATGGGAGGGGGAGAAGAGGCTTGGCTGGCAAAGGTGGCCTTGTTATGCAGACGAAGCCTCCTCCCTCAGAGAGAATTGATGGTGAAGGTGTTTTTTGTTTTTGTTTTGTTTTGTTTTGTTTTGTTTTGTTTTTGAAACAGTCTGTTGCCCAGGCTGGAGTGCAGTGGTGCGATCTCGGCTCATTGCAACCTCCACCTCCCGGGTTCAAGCAATTCTCCTGCCTCAGCCTCCCAAGTAGCTGGGATTACAGGTACTTGCCACCATGCCAGGCTAATTTTTGTATCTTTAGTAGAGACATGGTTTTGCCACGTTAGCCAGGCTGGTCTCAAACTCCTGACCTCAGGTGATCTGGCCTTCTTGGCCTCCCAAAGTGCTGGGATTACAGGCGTGAGCCACTGCACTCAGCCTGATGGTGAAGATTTTTAAAGGTGCCGGATTCTCAATCTCCCCTGGATCCAGGGAAAGGCAGAGAAAGGGAGGGGGCATGGATGCATTCATGAAGATTCTCTACAGATGCACATTTTCCCCACTTCAGACAGCTCTACAAGGCCGCTGCTGTCAGGATGGCCAAGCGGCAGCCATTTCAAAAATGTCAAAGAAACGTATTCTGGGGTAAAATATTTTCATTTCTTTCATAAGCAACCTGTTGGTCTTTGTTATATACATAGCAAGTTTGTTGTCAAGCCCTTTTATATCTTCATATGTTGTGTATCAATTCTTTTTTTTTTTTTTTTTTGAGACAGAGTTTCACTCTGGTGTCCAGGCTGGAGTGCAGTGGCGTGATCTCGGCTCACTGTGACCTCTGCCTCCTAGGTTCAAGTGATTCTCCTACCTCAGCCTCCCGAGTAGCTGCGATTACAGGCATGCGCCACCACGCCCCGCTAATTTTGTATTTTTAATAGGGGTTTCACCATGCTGGCCAGGCTGGTCTCTAAGTCCTGACCTCAGGTGATCTGCCCACCTCAGCCTCCCAAAGTGCTGGCATTACAAGCATGAGCCACCGTGCCCGGCCCATATGTATCAATTCTGACATTTACCTTTCTTCCCCTTGTGAAAGGAAACTAAAAACGCAGGACCCCAATTCACTCTGCCAAAAGGAAAAAAAATTAAGCTGAAAGCTGAGTCATGCAACCAGGTGTCTTTCCTTTTGTTCCTAAGCCAATAGCTACAGATAAAAGGTTAAATATCTGTAGGGGTAGCTACTCTGTGCTCCCTTATCTTATGTAAAGTGATTTACTGAGTGCAAGATGAATACATAATTGACTCTTCCTCTACCTGCTCCTTTCATCTTGCAACATGTGGATGACCCATACCCTCCTCCCTCTTTCCCCTCCAGCCCGCGTTTCCCCTTTAAATATTGAAGCCCTCAAAATCATCTTTGGAGAAAGGCACAGATGTGTCTCCTGGGCATTGTCCTTAACCTTGGCAAGTAAACTTTTTTTTTTTTTTTTTTTTGAGACGGAATCTTGCTCCGTCGCCCAGGCCACTGCAACCTCCCCCTCCCAGGTTCAAGCGATTCTCATGCCAGCAGATGGCTAGGGAGTAAGACTCGAGAAATGACATGGTGCTGAGCCCTGTGGGTTTTCTTACGTATCCAAGACCAGGTGCTGGAGAAACCAGCAACCCAGAACACCAAGCGGTGCAGACAAAAAAGACCCAGGAAAGCCTGGCGGGCACGGTGGTGTGCGCTTGTAGTCCCAGCTATCCAGGAGGCTGAAGCGTGAGGTTCGATTGAGCCTAGGAGTTCAAATCCTACATGGGCAACATAGTGAGATCTCCATCTCTAAACAAACAAAGGCCCAGAGACCCAGGGAAATCTCTTTCCCTTAGCCAAAGGACCAGGTAAGGAAGGGGCAGCCTCGTAAGAGGGTGTAAACCAAAAAGTATCTCAGACAGGTCTCAATCAATTTCGAAGCTTACTTTGCCAAGGTTGGAAAAAAAAAATCATATACATTTAAAGTAATTAGTAATATGTGTTTTTTATTTTTTTTATTGAGACAGAGTCTTGCTCTGTTGTCCAGGCCGGAGTGCAGTGACACAACCTCAGCTCACTGCAACCTCTGCCTCCTGGGTTCAAGTGATTCTCCTGCCTCAGCCTTCAGAGTAGCTGGGATTACAGGCATGCCCACCACACTCGGCTAATTTTTGTATTTTTAGTAGAGACAGGGTTTCCCCACGTTGGCCAGGCTGGTTTTGAACTCCTGACCTCAGGTGATCCACCCGCCTTGGCCTCCCACAGTGCTGGGATTACAGGCGTGAGCCACCGTGCCTGGCCAAAAGTATCCCAGACAGGTCTCAATCAATTTTGAAGTTTACTTTGCCAAGGTTGGCCAGGGATGGTGGTTCATGCCTGTAATCCCAGCACTTTGGGAGGCCAAGGCGGGCGGATCACCTGAGGTCAGGAGCTCAAGACCAGCCTGGCCAACATGGTGAAACCCACTCTCTACTAAAAATACAAAATTAGCCAGGTGAGGTGGCGCACACATGTAATCCCAGCTACTCTGAAGGCTGAGGCAGGAGAATCCCATGAACCTGGGAGGTGGAGGTTGCAGTGAGTCGACATTGCGCCACTGCACTCCAGCCTGGGTGACAGAACGAGATTGCATCTCAAAACAACAAACAAACAAAAAAATGTTCATGTTAAGTAATTAGTAGTATGTTTAGGCTTGTGTCTGCCATTTAAGTTTATTTTTATTGTAAATTGGCAAATTATAATTGTATGTGTCTGTGGGGTTCAAAGTGATGTTAGGATATATGTACACAATGTGGAATGATTAAATCAATCTAATTAACATATTCATCACTTCAAATACTTGTCATTTTTTTTTGTGATGAGAAATTTGAAATTTACTGTTAGCAATTTTAAAATATATAATATGCTATCATTAATTATAGTAATCATACTATGCAAAAGCTGTCAAAAAACTTTATCCTGTCTAACTGAAACTTTGTATCCTTTGACCAACATCTCCCCATTCCCCTCACCCTTAGCCGCTGGTAACTACGATTCTATTCTCTGCTTCTATGAATTTGATTGTTTTAGATTTCATACATAAATGAGAACATGTGGTATTTGTCTTTCTGTGTCTGGCTTATTTTACTTAGCATAATGTCCTACAGGTTCATCCATGTTAGTGCAAATGACAGAATTTCCTTCCTTTTAAAGGCTGAATAGTGTTCCATTGTGTGTATTTACCACATTTTCTTTGTCCATTCATGTGTTGATGGACACAGGTTGATTTCCTATCTTGGCTATTATGAATAATGATATCATGAATATAAGAGTGCCGATATCATTTTAACGTATTGATTTCAAATCCTTTGGATGTATACCCAGAAGTGGGATTTTTAATTTTTAAGGGACCGCCATACAATTTTCCATAATGGTTGTACAAGTTTACATTCTCCACAACAGTGTGTAAGGGTTCCCTGTTCTCCACATTCTCACCAACATTTGTTATCTTTCATCTTTTCTAAAATTGTATTTTATGGTCTGGGTGAGGTGGTTCATGCCTGTAATCCCAGCACTTTGGGAGGCCGAGGTGGGCGGATCATGAGGTCAGGAGTTTGAGACCAGCCTGACCAACGTGGTGAAACCCTGTCTCTACTAAAAATACAAAAATTAGCCGGGCGTGGTGGTGCACGCCTGTAATCCCAGCTACTCAGGAGGCTGAGGCAGGAGGATTGCTT
>NW_026656317.1:0-5926 GCF_009828535.3 Hylobates moloch
GCAATCAGGCAGGAGAAGGAAATAAAGGGTATTCAATTAGGAAAAGAGGAAGTCAAATTGTCCCTGTTTGCAGATGACATGATTGTATATCTAGAAAACCCCAACGTCTCAGCCCAAAATCTCCTTAAGCTGATAAGCAACTTCAGCAAAGACTCAGGATACAAAATCAATGTACAAAAATCACAAGCATTCTTATACACCAATAACAGACAAACAGAGAGCCAAATCATGAGTGAACTCCCATTCACAATTGCTTCAAAGAGAATAAAATACCTAGGAATCCAACTTACAAGGGACGTGAAGGACCTCTTCAAGGAGAACTACAAACCACTGCTCAATGAAATAAAAGAGGATACAAACAAATGGAAGAACATTCCATGCTCATGGGTTGGAAGAATCAATATCGTGAAAATGGCTATACTGCCCAAGGTAATTTATAGATTCTATGCCATCCCCATCAAGCTACCAATGACTTTCTTCACAGAATTGGAAAAAACTACCTTAAAGTTCATATGGAACCAAAAAAGAGCCCGCATCGCCAAGTCAATCCTAAGCCAAAAGAACAAAGCTGGAGGCATCATGCTACCTGACTTCAAACTATACTACAAGGCTACAGTAACCAAAACAGCATGGTACTGGTACCAAAACACAGATATAGACCAATGGAACAGAACAGAGCCCTCAGAAATAACGCCGCATATCTACAACTATCTGATCTTTGACAAACCTGACAAAAACAAGAAATGGGGAAACGATTCCCTATTTAATAAATGGTGCGGGGAAAACTGGCTAGCCATATGTAGAAAGCTGAAACTGGATCCCTTCTTTACACCTTATACAAAAATTAATTCAAGATGGATTAAAGACTTACATGTTAGACCTAAAACCATAAAAACCCTAGAAGAAAACCTAGGCATTACCATTCAGGACATAGGCATGGGCAAGGACTTCATGTCTAAAACACCAAAAGCAATGGCAACAAAAGCCAAAACTGACAAATGGGATCTAATTAAACTAAAGAGCTTCTGCACAGCAAAAGAAACTACCATCAGAGTGAACAGGCAACCTACAAAATGGGAGAAAATTTTCACAACCTACTCATCTGACAAAGGGCTAATATCCAGAATCTACAATGAACTCAAACAAATTTACAAGAAAAAAACAAACAACCCCATCAAAAAGTGGGTGAAGGACATGAACAGACACTTCTCAAAAGAAGACATTTATGCAGCCAAAAAACACATGAAAAAATGCTCATCATCACTGGCCATCAGAGAAATGTAAATCAAAACCACAATGAGATACCATCTCACACCAGTTAGAATGATGATCATTGAAAAGTGAGGAAACAACAGGTGCTGGAGAGGATGTGGAGAAATAGGAACACTTTTACACTGTTGGTGGGACTGTAAACTAGTTCAACCATTGTGGAAGACAGTGTGGCAATTCCTCAGGGATCTAGAGCTAGAAATACCCTTTGACCCTGCCATCCCATTACTGGGTATATACCCAAAGGACTATAAATCATGCTGCTATAAAGACACATGCACACATATGTTTATCACGGCACTATTCACAATAGCAAAGACTTGGAACCAACCCAAATGTCCAACAATGATAGACTGGATTAAGAAAATGTGGCACATATACACCATGGAATACTATGCAGCCATAAAATATGATGAGTTCACATCCTTTGTAGGGACATGGATGAAACTGGAAATCATCATTCTCAGTAAACTATCGCAAGGACAAAAAAACCAAACACTGCATGTTCTCACTCATAGGTGGGAATTGAACAATGAGAACACATGGACACAGGAAGGGGAACATCACACTCCAGGGACTGTTGCGGGGTGGGAGGAGGCGGGAGGGATAGCATTAGGAGATACACCTAATGCTAAATGATGAGTTAATGGGTGCAGCACACCAACATGGCACATGTATACATATGTAAGAAACCTGCACATTGTGCACATGTACCCTAAAACTTAGAGTATAATAATAATAACAGAAAAAAAGGAAAAAAAAGAAAATATGGCACATATACACCATGGAATACTATGCAGCCATAAAGAGGATGAGTTCATGTCCTTTGCTGGGACATGGATGAAGCTGGAAGCCATCATTGTCAGCAAACTAACACAGGGACAGAAAACCAAACACCCATGTTCTCACTCATAAGTGGGAGTTGAACAATGAGAACACATGGACACAGGGAGGGGAACATCACACACTGGGGCCTGTCGGGGGTTGGGGGGCTAGGGGAGGGATAGCATTAGGAGAAATACCTAATGTAGATGACGGGTTGATGGGTGTAGCAAAACACCATGGCACATGTATACCTATGTAACAAACCAGCATGTTCTGCACGTGTCCCAGAACTTAATGTATAATTTTAAAAAAGAGAGAAAGAAATAGTTCTGATTAAATTGCTTCCACATTCAAGACTCTCTGGTAACTCTCCTGCACCTACCAATAACACAAAATATTCAACTTATCATTTAAAGACCTTCCGCAGTTTAGCCCCAGTCTATCTTTCCATCTTTACTTACTACCACTCCTTCCAAATACACTATGCTGCAGCTCAATAGTTCTCAAAGTCTCTGGACCAGCATCATCTGGGAACTTGTTAGAAATGCAACTTACTGGGGCTCACAAAAGACCTACTGAATCAGTAACTTTAGGATTTTAATAAGCCTTTAAGGTGATCCTAATGTGTGTCGAGTTTGAGAATCACAGATCTAGGCAATCTGAACTGGCCATTACATAGTTATACTTTACTGCTCCTGTGTCTGTGGTTTACTCATGATGTTTCCTTCGCTTTGTCTGGAATTCTTCTTGCCTTTTCCCCATTATGAAACTCTATATATTTTTAAACATATCTCTAATGATATATCTTTTAGAGAGTATCTTATATTTCACCCAATCAGATGCAAATTATTTCTTCTACAAATTCTCACAAAAATTTACCTACATTCTTTCATTCATTCTTCCATTCAACTAATAATCACTGAAGTCCACTATGTGCCAGGTGCAGGGCACTGGGGATATTGATGGACAAGTAAATAAGCAATTACATCATAGTGTATAATGTAGGAAACTGTGAGCACAGCAAAGAGACATCTCTCATGATATGAAGGTTTGATAACTTCCTATGAGAAGTGTCATCTAAGCTAAGTATGAGAAAAATGAACAGTCAGCAAGGAGGATTTTTTAAAAGAATAAGCACATATAATCAAGATCTGTTTTAAGTAAAAATTCATACTGATATAAAAATGTACAGTTAAATTGAAGAGTGTAAGCAAATCCTTTTATCAGAATGTCAAATTCTTTTGTGGAGTCTTTTCTTTCCTCCAACAAGCTGTTATTAATATGAAGATAACAGACAATTTAATTATCTCCAAAATGTGCCAGTCATATTTCTGGCATCTTGGAGCACCCCTTTCCTGAAGTCCCTGAAGATAAATCCGCATGTGTCCTATTTCTAAGTTCTGTAGTCAGCTTTCTGGCCTCAAGCCAGCAGAAATTATTGCTACAACCACCATATTCTCACTGTTATTTTGATTGCCTAAGGCCCCAACTAGTTTCTTGCTCTCCTCTCTGAAAAATGTCAACTCTCTTATTAAAAATTTCAAGGCTACCCTGCTTTAGTGTTACACCAAATAAGTGACCTACATCCACAAAGACACATAAACTTAAAAGGATTTTCTGTTGAAAATTAATCAACAACAGTCTTGGGTTACTCCAAGGTCAGATGAGCCCTAGTCAGACAAGGGCCTGAGACCTCTGAGAGCTAGTGTTTGAAGTGACTCCTGGGAGAAAGGAAACTACTTCCCAGTTCACTAGAGGCTCCCCTCATAGTGGATTGAAAGTTATGAAGCTGGAATCTCAAACTGCCTAATCTGCTCAGAGATCCTGAGTTAATCCTCCTTCAGGTGCCTGTGGACCAAGGACAAATAACCCAGTAATCCACAGACGGGTGCCTGACATCAGATCCAAATCCTGTCCTCTAACTAAACACCCTTGTTGCAAAGAGTTATGAATGGAAAATAACTGCTGTAACAGCAAAGAGATTACATGGACCTGGGGAAAGAATACTAAACTCAGAGTCAGTAAAACCAAACTCTTGCCCCTTCACTGTCAGCCATCAGCCATGTGACCTCTCTGAGCCTCATCCTTCCCAGCTACAACTTGATGTAAGTATACAGCTGAGAGAGAGAGTTCTAGGTTTCTAACCCAATATCCATTCTTCCATTTAGCTTTAGTTATAGAACAATGAGGATGAAGTGCTAGACTAGCTGCAACATAAGCACAACTGTCCAGCTCAGCTTAAAGCCATGCCCAGGGTTCAAAGGGCAGTTGGTTGCATGAGTCCTCCCTATTTTCTATCGTTTCAATACATAGCAACAGATAGTAGTTACAAACTGCAGTTCAGCAGTTCAGATATTCCTCTATTTGGACTATTAAGTCCAGAAAGCATAGAGGTCAAGGGCTCATACTAGCTCAAAATGCTAAATGATATCATTGTACAATATTTTATTTCTGGACTATTTTTAACTTCATAAATTAGAAATTGTTTTTATTGTGTTTTATCATTTGTCTTTTCATATTTACACACATATTAACCGATATCTTCACTCACATTAAACATTAAACACAGTATGTTAATACCAGTGTTTAAAACCCTTTAGGGGTTGTTTCTATTGTTTCTTTTTCTTCTCTTGGTCTTTGTTTACAGTGCATTCTTTCCTTGTGTGTTTTATGATTTTCTTGTTTTTTTGTCGTTGCTTCATGTTTGTTTGTTTGCTGTGAGCTGCTCATTTAGGTTATAGCTTTATCTATGGGAATTCATTGACACTTTATTCTCCATAGAGGATTTGTATTTGGTTCTACCATTTGCCTTGGAGTGCTACCAAATTGAAGGCACATTAAATAAAATTCTCTGCTTGAAATTTTTTAGACCACACATCTGGAGTGAATTCGACCTGAAAACACAAAGAAGCTACCAGATTAAAAATTCTCACGAGGTATTTTCCCGGGTACCTATTGTCAGAATTAAGATAGTTTTATTTCAGTTTTTCTCTTTTGTGTAAAATACAAATAAAATTAAGTACAGTTTTTGATTAAAAACAGCATGTAGGGTATGAGCCCATTTTATAAGGGGTTTCTATGTATCTGTATCTTCACCCTTCAATGTTTAGGAGAGCCATTTGAGATGATGTTCATCTCATATTCACGTGGTTATTTGAAATATTGAACTTTTAAGGAGATTTTCTAACTTTCTTTTTGTACTTTGTTGTATCCTTAAGTTATTTATAATTAGAAATTATCATTTACACCACAACTATTCAAGTAATCTTTATTTTTTTTTTACAACAATGAAGAAGTGGCTGCTCTGCCTATGGAGTAGTCATTCTTTTATTCCTTTACTTTGTTAATAAACTTGCTTTCACTTTACAAAAAAAAAAATGAAGAAATAACATTGGGGACTATCTACTATCATCATTTCATTTTCATGTAAAAAAATGAGACCCTGATCAGATAAGACACCAACTCCAAGTGACACAGTGAGTTAGGGTAAAGATAGATTTTAACTCAATTATCCCATCCATCAATTCCAGGCTCATTTCATCATATTCCAATTCCAAAACAATGCTGGGTTCACTACACAGAGAAAAGGCATTGCCACCTTCCCAAACCTGCTTGTTTGTCTTTTCACTATACCTATTTCACAATAGTTTAATTTTGCTTAGATTCAGCTCAATCTCTTTTAAGCCTTTAGCTCAAAGGCCTCATTTTGACTGGTCTCTTTTTTTTTTACACTCAAATTATAATTTTCAAGAAAAACATGGAATGTTCCTTAGAAAAGAGATAATTTAAATTTTTTTTTTTAATTTTTTTTTTGAGACTCCGTCTCAAAAAA
>NW_026656318.1:0-5924 GCF_009828535.3 Hylobates moloch
CTCATCATCACTGGTCATCAGGGAAGTGCAAATCAAAACCCCAATGAGATACCATCTCATGCCTGTTCAAACGGCAATCATTAAAAAGTCAGGAAACAGGCTGGGCGCGGTGGCTCACGCTTGTAATCCCAGCACTTTGGGAGGCCGAGGTGGGCGGATCACGAGGTCAGGAGATCGAGACCACGGTGAAACACCGTCTCTACTAAAAATACAAAAAAAAATTTAGCCGGGCGCGGCGGCGGGCGCCTGTAGTCCCAGCTACTCGGAGAGGCTGAGGCAGGATAATGGCGTGAACCCGGGAGGCGGAGCTTGCAGTGAGCCGAGATTGCGCCACTGCACTCCAGCCTGGGTGACAGAGCGAGATTCCGTCTCAAAAAAAAAAAGTCGGGAAACAACAGATGCTGGAGAGGATGTGGAGAAATAGGAACACTTTTCCACTGTTGGTGGGAGTGTAAATTATTTCAACCATTGTGGAAGACAGCGTGTCGATTCCTCAAGGATCTAAAACCAGAATTACCATTTGATCCAGCAATTCCATTACTGGGTATATATCCAAAGGATTATAAATCATTCTACTATAAAGACACATGCACACGTATGCTTATTGTGGCACTGTTCACAATAGCGAAGACTTGAAACCAACCCAAATGCCCATCAATGATAGACTAGATAAAGAAAATGTGACACATATACATCACAGAATACTATGCAGCCATTAAAAAGGGTGAGTTCATGTTTTTTGCAGGGACATGGATGAAGCTGGAAACCCTCATTCTCAGCAAACTAACACAGGAACTGAAAACCAAACACCACATCTTCTCACTCATAAGTTGGAATTGAACAATGAGAACACATGGACACAGGGCAGGGAACATCACACACTGGGGCTTGTTGGAGGCTGTGGGGCTAGGGAAGGGATAGCATTAGGAGAAATACCTAATGTTGATGACGGGTTGGTTAGTGTAGCAAACCACCATGGCACGTGTATACCTATGTAACAAACCTGCACTTTCTGCACATGTATTCCAGAACTTAAAGTATAATTTTAAAAAACTTCAAATAAAACAAAATAAAATGTCTCTCAACAGTTTAAAGCCTGGGACCTGGTGGTTTCACTGCTAAATTTTACACCAAACAATTAAAGAAAAACCGACACCAATCTGACTCAAAGTACTCTAAAAAATACAGGAAAATTAGTGAATAATAACAGATTTATTCTGTAAGGCCAATATTACCCCAATACTAAAATCGGACAAAGACACCTCAAAAAAGAAAACTACAGACCAATATGCAAAAATTCTTAACAAAATACTAGCAAACAGAGTTCAACAATATATTAAAAATCTTCATCAGGATTAAGTGGGATTTATCCAAAGGATGATTTCACTGTATGCAATTTAATCAATGTGATACATCATATCAACAGCATAAAGGAAAAAAACATATAATTATATCAATTGATGTTGAGAAGGAATTTAATAAAATTCAACATTCCTTATAATAAGAAACCCTCAAAAGTTATGTATAGAAGAAACATAACTCAGTATTATAAAAACCATATGTGAGCGACCCAGAGCTACTATCAAAATTAATGGGAAAAAATCTGCAAGCCTTTCTTTTACTACCTGTAACAAGATAAGGATTCCTACTGTCACCACTTTTATTCAATATAGTACCAGGAATTCTAGCTAGAGAAACCAGAAAAGAGAAAACAATAAAAGACATCCTAATTAGAGAGGAAGCAGACAAATTATCCTTGTTTGCAGATGATATAATCTTATATCTGGATAAAACTAAAGACTGGAACAAAAACTTTTAGAACTGATAAAGAAATTTAGTGAAGTTGCAGAACACAAAATCAAGATACAAAAATCAGTAGCATTTCTAAATGCCAACACTGAACCACCTGAAAAAGAAATCAAAAAGTAATCTCATTTTCAGTAGCCAGAATTAAAATCACTTAGGAATTAACTTAATTGAGAAAGTGAAAGATCTCTACAATAAAAACTATAAAACACTGATGAAAGAAATGGAAAAGGACACAAGAAAATGGAAAGATATTTTAAGTTCATGGATCTAAAGAAACAATATTATTAAAATAACAATACTTCTCAGAGAAATCTACAGATTCAATGCAATCCTTATCAAAATACCAATGATATTTTTCACAGAAATAAAAATAATTTTAAAATTTACATGAAAACAAAGAGTCAGATTAACCCAAGCTATCCTGCCCAATAAGAACAAAATGGGAGGGCCAGGCACGTAGGCTCATACCTGTAATCCCAGCATATTGGGAGGCTGAGGTGGGCGGATCACAGATCATGAGGTCAAGAGATCGAGACCATCCTGGCCAACATGGTGAAACCCCATCTCAACTAAAAATACAAAAATTATCTGGGTGTAGTGGTGCATGCCTATAGTCCCAGCTACTCAGGAGGCTGAGGCAGGAGAATCCCTTGAACCTGGGAGGTGGAGGTTGCAGTGAGCTGAGATCATGCCATTACACTCCTGCCTGGCTACAGAGCAGGCCTCCATCCAAAAAAAAAATAAATTGGAGGAATCACATTACCTGACTTCAAATTAAATTGCCAAGCTGCAGTAACCAAAACAGCATGGTACTGGCATAAAAACAGAAACACAGGCCAATGGAACAAACTGGATGATGTATAAACAAACCATATATCTACAGTGAACTCATTTTCAACAAATTTGCCTAGCACATTCATTGGGGAAAAAGCATTCTCTTCAATAAATGGTGCTTGGAAAACCGAATATCCATATTCTGAAGAATAAAAAATTGATGTGTATATTTTGCCACATACAAAAAGCAATGCAAAATGGATTAAAGACTTGAAACTAATACCTTAATTTATAAAACTACTAAAAGAAAACCTTGGTGAAATTCTATAGGACATCAAACTGGGCAAAAATTTCTTGAGTAGTACCCCACAAGCACAGGCAACCAAAGCAAAAATGGATGAATGGGATTACAACAAGTTAAAAGCTTCTGCACGGCAAAGGAGACAATAAACAAAGTGATGATACAACTTACAGAATGAGAAAAATTCTTTGCAAACTATCCATCTGACAAGGGATTAAAAACCAGAATCTATAAGGAGCTGAAATAACTCTATAGCAAAAGAAAATAAAATCTGATATTCTGATTTTAAAATAGGCAAAGGATCTGAATATACATTTCTCAAAAGAAGATATACAGGTGGCAAACAGGCATATGTTAACATGCTCAACAGCATTTACTTATCAGAGAAATGTAAATTCAAGCTACAATGAGATATCATCTCACATTAGTTAGAATGGATTATATCTAAAAGACAGACAATAACAAAAGTGAGAGAGAAAGTGGAGAAAAGGAAACCATCATACACTGTGGTTGGGAGTGTACATTAATATAGTCACTATGGAGAACAGTTTAAAGGTTTCTCAAATAACTAAAAATAGAGTTACCATACAATCCAGCAATCCCACTGCTAGGTATATATCATAAAAAAGAAAATCTGTGTATGGAAGGGATATCTGATCTCCCATGTTTGTTGCAGTACTACTCACAAAAGCCAACATTTGGAAGCAACCTAAGTGTTTCCCAATGAATGGATAAGGATAATGTGGTACATATACACAATGGGGTACTATTCAGCCACAAAAAATGAGTTTCTGTCATTTGAAACAACACGGATATTACCTGGTGTTATTATGTTTAGTGAAATAAGCCAAGCACAGAAAGACAGACTTTACATATTTCTCACTTATTTGTGGGTGCTGAACATTAAAGCAATTGAACTGATGAAGATAGAGAGTAGAAGGTTGGTTACCAGAGGCTGGGAAGAGTAGTAGAGGAATGGGGTAAAATAAATATGGTTAATATGTAAAAATCAATAGTTAGCAACAATAAATAAACCTAGTATTTGGTAGAACAAAATAATGATGATAGTCAACAATAATTTAATTGCTATTTAAAAATAAATAAGTATAATTGGATTGTTATTAAAACAAAGAATAAATGCTTGAGGGCATGAATACCCCATTTATCATGTTTTGATTATTACACCTTGTATGCCTATATTAAAGTATCTCATACACCCCATAAATATATACTCTTGCTTTGTACCCACAAAAATTATGTATCAAAAACTATTTTAAAAGTAAAATTCTTGTATTAATAACAGAGAGTGTGTGAGGGAAGAGTCAAAGTGCGGTGATTTTGTATATAATTTAAGTGATCAACATATAATAGATATTTATACATATAAGAAGTTTTTTAAAAACTCCATAGAACTATGAAAAAAATCGACAGAAGGTAAAAAAGGAAAAAGAAATAATAACCAAAGCATATCACTACAAGAAATATCATCAAATCAAAAATGTAGAGAGCAAGAGAAAAACAGAGGAATATGGGAACTACAAAACATACAGAAAACGGTTAACAAAACGGCAATAATAAACCCTTGTATATCAATAGTTACTGTAAATTTAAATAGATAAAACTCACCCTAAAAATGAGCTAGCTGAATGTATAAAAAACAAAATTCAATAACATGCTTTCTGCAAGACACTAACTTTATATTTACGGACACACATAAGCTGAAAGTTAAAGATGAAAAAATGTATTCCAAGAAAATAGTGACCCAAAAAGGAGCAGTAGTGGCTATACTTAGATAAAATAGAATTTAAGTAAAAAACTGTCACAAGAGATAAAAACATACTTGTATAATGATAACAGGGCCAATTCCACAGAAAGATAAAGCAATTATATGTGCACCCAACCTTAGAGCAAATAAATACATAAAGCAAACATCGAAAAAATGAAGAAATAGACATCAAATAAATACTAGTAAGATACTGGAATATCCCATGTTATATAATGGACAGATCATCAAAACCAAAAATCAACACACAAATAGCAGACTTGGAAACATTCTAGATCAAATGGATATAACAGACTAATGCACAACATTCCACTCAAGAGCATCAGAATACACATTTTTCTCAAACATACATAAAACATTACCCAGAATAGAACACATTCTAGGTCACAAAATGAATCTCAACAAATTTAAGAAGACTGAAAATGCATCAAGCAACTGTTCTTAATACAATAAACAAACTAGAAATATTTTTAATTACAAATTTACAAATAACTAAAAATTAACACACTTTGAACAAGCACGAGATTGAAGATGAAGTCTTGTGGGAAACTTGTAAATATCTCAAGACAAATGGGAACAAAAACGCAACATGCCAAAACTTCTGAGATGTTGCCAAAGCAGCACTTACAGAGAAGTGTATTTTGATAAAGGCCTGCATTAAAAAAGAAAGATCTCAAATAATGAACCTAAGTTTACATATTAATGTGTGAGAAAAGAAAAACAAACTAAGTCTACATTTAACAAAAAGATAAAAAAAAAAGATTACAGAAGAAATAAAATAGACAACTGAAAAACAATGAAAAAACCAACAATATTAAGAGTTGTGTTTTCAAAGAGTGAACAAAATCAACAAACTATTTTTTAGACTTTCTAAGATGAAAAGAGATGAAAGTAAAATCTGAAATGAAAAAGTAAACATTACAAATGATGCCAATTAAATACAATATTTGTACAAGATTATTATGAACAATTGTATGCCAACAAATTATGCAACCTAGAGGAAATGTGTAAATTCCTTCAAATATACAACCTACAACTGAATATAGAAGAAATAGAGAGGAGTGGCCATAATGGCAGACTAGAAGCAGTTAGGGTGCCTGGCTCTCACAAAGAGAAACAAAAGGTGCATCTATGGCCATGCCACCCTGAATGCACCCGATCTCATCTGATCTCCGAAGCTAAGCAGGTTTGGGCTCGGTTAGTACTCTGATGAGAGGGAAAAAAGGGGTGAGTAAATACAGCACCTTCAGCTGAAAC